>NC_081184.1:164646781-164898842 GCF_029867415.1 Vicia villosa | reverse complement strand
GGTCTTCAAGAAAACTAAAAGTTATGGGTTTTTTTTATTTTTTTCATTAATTATTTTACTCATGCTTAAAAGAAAAAACAAACAATTTAGGCATTTAATTTAAGCTTTACCACATGTTTGTTGAACTTTTGCGTAAAAATCCAACAAAAACAGGGTGGCAGGGTAGGTTATTTATACACCTTCCACCCATGGGGTCATTTCTCATCTGATTATTTTCTGTCTTTATTTCTATGTAGTTAATTATGTACTAATTTCTTGTTAATATCATCACCAATGCTATTTATTCCTTTCTAAAAATCAAACTCTAGCAACAAAACCAATTATCACTGGGCTAATGAAATTGACATTTCGAGCAACAGGCCCATTCAAGTGGGACCCATTTCACGCACAGTGGGCCCACTTTTGCTTCCCATGGCCCACATAGATTCCACTATTCGTCTATTTTCAGTGACAACATAAGGTAAATGCTAGAATCTTCCCACCTTTCTTAACAACTAAGTTTATATTTTAATCTATACATTCAATCAAAATCTCAATCTTTCATTTCACATTTAATTAATTACTTATCAATAAACCTAAATCTATTTCAAACAGAAATCTACTTTTAATATAATAAAGTAACATACATATGAAATTCTCTCAATATCCCTTTAATCTTTCAATTTGAGGGTCATAATCGGGGACACAGCGGTAATTGCATAAACCTTAATTAATTTAATTAAAAAATATGTATCCCATAATCATTGCATTACTTTTCAGTTGTCCAAAATCTTTTCCATAATTAATATATCTCTCATGCTTTTGTAGAGGGTTGTGCAACGCTGCATGGAATAGAGCAAAACCATTTGCACGCTTTCTGTCATTTGCAGGCTCAAGAAAATTTCACGTTCTTCTATCATCCTTCTATATATATGATGGCTTTTCATTTCAAGCCCCCAAACCCTACATTTGGCTTATCTTCCTCTTCTGCTTTCGCCCATCAATATTAGCTTTTTATTTTTCATGTATGGATTGCGATACATCTCCTTCCATGCCACACTTTTAGTTGTTACTCTAAACGGCTATTGTTTTAATCTGTCTATTTTTCCATTTCTGCAGAATATGAGTCGTAAATTTGACTGCATAAGAGACATCAGCGACAGGAAGGAAACATGGAGACTGGCTGTTCGAATTATTGATGTATGGAGCGTTGTTAACAGTAAGGGTGCTGAACATCTGGAGATGGTTATCATGGTTGCTGCGGTATAAGAAATTCGTTTTCGTTTAATGTTCCATTTTTTCATTATTAGCAATGCAATGACTGCGATTAACCATAGTTTACAATACATATGTTGTTAGGGTGATCGAATTCAAGTTTTGATTAGGGCTGATCATACAGATAAGTGGAAACCAAGAATTCAAGAGAATATGACTTGCATAATCAACAACGGGACTGTATTTGATAACGATTTCCAGTGGAAGCTGTGTGACCATTCAAAGAAATTCGTGTTCCTTGGTGGTACGACCATGAAACAAATGGATTACAAAATATGCCTCCTCTGAAGTATTATTTCAAAAAGTTTTGCGAAATCAATGCTGGAAAATGTCATCTTAACAGGCTTGAAGGTAGAAAAAAATATTAAGCACCCTTTTATTCTTATAAGGATCCATTTACTTATAACATTTGCCATACTTGATCTCTTTTGCAGATATTATAGGCGTTGTACATGAGATAAACAATATGCAATCAAACACTCCAGGAAAGAAGACATTTGTGGCCCTCAGTATCAAAGATTTGAGGTACATTTGTTACCATTAATCCTCTTTCAGTATGTATTTTTCGATTATTATGATTCAAAGTAGATCTTTCTTAACCCAGTTATTTGTTTAAAATTTCAGCGGCGACATCATTAACTGCACCTTATGGGAGAGCTATGGTATTAAGTTTTTGGAATATTATAATGATCCAACAAACACGGGTGCTATCGTCATCATACTAACCCATGCAATGATCAAGGATTCTCAGGGTTTGCTTTTATTTTATTTTTTTCTGCTGTTGCCTTATCACATTTTTTTCAACTATGTTGTAATCTTTTTTTTTTCTTCAATCAGTATCCAATGCATGAGTGGTTCAAAGCTGCTAATCAACGAAGACATCCAGGAGATTTCTGAGTTTTTGTCAAAGTATTTACATTAGGCAGTCTTTTGTTTTCAATTAGTTTTTTCATTTTGATTCCAAATTATATCATGGATTTATTATAATATTCCTAGGTTGCCTGCAAATGAACAATCCAAAAGCCATCGCAATCTGCCAAATCCATGTCTCTTTGGTCTGGTGGATCCCAGTTTACAACACTTGAAAAATTTGTTCATAAGGCAAAGTGCATTCCTTTGGGTCAATTCTGCAAAATCAACAAGTATGACTCTTAAATTCGTAAATGATTTTTCAAGTTGTTAACAAGTATCTATATCTATCTGTAATGCTTTATTTTTATTTTTAGGACATGTTATGTGTTACTGTTGGAACTACCACGAAATTTTATGTATCCAAGCATGGTTGGTTTTACTATGGATGCACAAAGTGCTCTGTGAAAGCTACTGATTTGAACAATCCATACCGAGTGTGTGTGTGGCGGAAAATGTTCACAAACCTATACCAAGGTTGTTTTTTGTAAATATTTCTTTTTATGACCTTTGAATCCTTTTTGTCTAACATCACTCAATTAAACCTGTATGTATTTATGTAATAGGTACAAAGTTGATATATATGTTTATGACGGTGAATCAAAGTTTCGGTTTGTATTTTGGGATGCCGAATGTGAGCAGATCATAGGACAATCTGCTGATAGCATGCATAAATCAATGTTAGAGTATGTTAATAATCTATTTTTTTTGTAAAATAGTATAATATATGATTTCTAACATTTTTTTTTTTCAACTTTAGAATGGTGAAGATGATCCCCATGGTTTATCCTGACGAGCTTGACATGTTGTTGGATAAGAAATGGCTTTGAGAGCTAAAGTTCAGCCAACCTTTGGGCAAGCATCTGTTTGGAAGTTTTCTTATGATGAAGAATTTGTTAGTCAAATTCAAAAGGATTATATTGCTGATGAGGTTTTTCAGTTTATAGTAATCTGCTTGAATATCTTAAATTATTTGAAATCCATAGCATATTAATAATATCCTATTTTGTAATACAGGCTCATAGTCTTCCTGCCATTCCAAATGCTGTTGCTGATCATGTTGATACTTCCATTGTATGTTATTTGTTACTTGCACTGTTTTCATGCAAAACATGTATTTCTTACATATTTTAATAAATCTGTTTACTACATGATCAGGAGTCCTTATCTGCATTTGGAGAAAATGATCCTGACAAGAGTTTTGGCCAATACCCCATCAAAGAGTGTTTCTCATGGTGTTGATGCTGAAGAATCTGATTGTCAGCTTTTAGGACTTACACAATATTCAGGAACCAAGCCACCCAAAAAAGTGAAGATTGAGGCAAATGCTTGAAGACTTCATCAACTTTTTTATTTTATGCATGCCATCACAAAACTGTTGGAACTTATAATCCTGTGGTTAATGTTTTTTGGTTGTTAAATTTAAGGGATGTATTGTTTTATTTACTTTGTGGTACTGCATTTTCTACCAACAAAGCTTTCACTCTTGGACAACATGTACTATCTGTATTCAAGCATTTTATTTCAATTTCGAGATTGCCATGGAATTATTTTGTTCAATTTTAATCAATGTTATATTCTGGATTTAGTTTTTATGACATAATTGTGGGTTGTATTCATTCAAAAATATATCTTAGATGTTATACATTTATACATTTTTGCACAATCCAATTATACTTTTACTTAATCATATTAGTTTACATAATATGATTGTAATATATGCTGCAGGTAAGAATCTATATATTTTATTTACAAAATCATAATAACTAATTTATACAAGTTTAGTTTGAAACATGTTTTGATCTTGCATATTTAGGGTTCTTTTTAAATATTTTATGAATTACTAAATCATGATCCTATTAATATAATCAAAAACAGTTATGCACATGCACATCAACCAATATATATGTAGACAACATAGATGTTATACATTTATACATTTTTGCACAATCCAATTATACTTTTACTTAATCATATTAGTTTACATAATATGATTGTAATATATGCTGCAGGTAAGAATCTATATATTTTATTTACAAAATCATAATAACTAAATTATGCAAATTTAGTTATAAACATGTTTTGATCTTGCATATTTAGGGTTCTTTTTAAATATTTTATGAATTACTAAATCATGATCCTATTAATATATTCAAAAACAGTTATGCATATCAACCAATATAACTTTTGCTATTCCATTATTTCTTAGACTAAACTTATAATAGTTTTTATTTATTCATGAAATATTTTCAAGAACTCCATTTTTGCACTATAGACACTTACTCACTCATTTCAGTTATGACATGCTTTGGGAAACTACACAAGTTAAGTTTGTTTCACACATAAACTATTATCATTGCTTTTCTATCATGCATTGGATGTTTAATGACACTTAACGTGTAATAAAGTATAATGATAATCATTACAATATCAAAACTAAATTGGCCTTGAAAGAGATTAATTTATGACTATGCTAAGCGTGCAGATGAAAGTAAAGGACCAAACAAAGGCATCATTGATAATATCTACTCCTACTGTAATTATTACATATCCATATAACTTAAACCTACATATATATGACCTTATGTTCCCATCAAGTATTTCTCTGAAAATCTGTATAATCAAACTAAAAAACCAGAAATATGGATGGTCTGAATCAAAAGGCTCTTGAAGATAAATGGTTTAGCAGTGTGTTAAGCAAAAAAAGATCAGCAGAAGCAAGACTTCATCGTAAACGTCAACTTCAATCCAAGAGAGCAAAGAAGTACAATGGACTGCAGAAGGAGAATGTAGGCAAAACTACCCCAATTAGTAGTCATGATAATGCTCATGCAAGAATTCCATTTTCTACCATCTCTCAGAACATTCCAAGTTCCAGCAATTCGGTTATAACAACTTTGCAGAAAACTCATGCTTCCTCGGTGATCAGTAATCTTGCAAATTCGTTGAATAAAAAACGTCCAAGGGTGGTTACATGCAGAAACATCAATATGACAGGGACGAATTTAAAGAATAGATTTGATAACGTTGTTGGTGAACGTGGTTCTACATCTTCAAAAAACTCTCCCTTACATACTACTGAAATCAATGAACTTTTTGGAGATGACAACGAAGAGGAAAATATGCATGATGATTCGTCTGAGAGTATGGTTTATTTATGGTAATGTACATTCTTGATTAATTTAAACACTTAACAAATTTCTAATTATTTTGCATGTATCATTTTCCATAGGTTGGAGTTCAGATGACAGCATGGTTATGGACGAAGATGAAGAAGATATGGACAATCAAGCTGTAGTAGTCAATGCACTACCATCAGGTTTTTTAACAATAATTTGATCATTGTCAGTACATTTCTATTATTAAACATCCTTTCATCTGTTAACTTAGTTGTGCATTCATTTAGGAGATTTTTACGACATAGGTGATCCAGTGTTTGAATGTCCAAAATGTGGTGCAAACATGTGGTATTTAGAAAGGAAGACCAAGTGTCGGCAAACATTAAGTCCTAAGTTCACGATGTGTTGCGGTGATGGTAAAGTTCAAATTCCTTTATTGAGAGAACCTCCACCGGTGTTACAGAAACTGCTGTTTGACCAAACAAACCCTGAATCAAAACTATTTCAACAACAAATACGTCTTTTCAACATGATGTTTGCATTTACGTCTCCGGGTGCTAAAATGGACAACCGTTTTAATAATGGTAGAGGTCCTCCAAATTACCGAATTCAAGGACAATCATGTCATCGTATAGGTAGCATGTTACCATTGCCAGGACAAAACCCCCGATTTGCACAACTCTATATATATGATACTGAACATGAAATACAGCATAGATTAAACGGATTCAAGTATGTTTATCAATTCCTTCGTGTATTTATTTTTCGATGTTTTATGCGATATGAACCATGTACCATTGATTAGTTTTCATTCTTTGCAGGACAAAAGAAGGAATAGATATTGACATAGTGAAAAAACTCTCTTCTATGTTGTATCAACACAATGTTCATGCCCAGAGTTTTAAGATGGCAAGGGATATACTTTCAGAAGGCAATGTTTCTGACCTAAAGCTCCGTCTTATTTCCGAGCGGCGCACCGATGGGAGAATTTATAATCAACCAACTGTTTCTGAAGTTGCTGCTCTAATTGTTGGTGATGTTGACACTGCTGAGAAGAGGGACATAATAATGCACAAACAGACTGGACAACTTCAAAGAATAGATGAATATCATACATCATATTTGGGATTTCAATATCCATTGCTTTTCCCCTATGGCGAAGATGGTTACAGGCCGAACATTAGACACCGTAGTCAAGATTCCAACAATCGGCGTAACTCAGAATCAATGACTGGAGTAGCCGACAATGAGGATGTTCCGTGGGAGGAAGCAAATAAAAGAAATAGGCTCACAATTAGAGAGTGGTTTGCATTTCGTATTCAAGCCAGAAAGGATGAGGCCCAAACAGTTATCAGATCAAGAAGGTTATTTCAACAGTTTTTGGTTGATGGTTATACAATGATGGAATCTGAGAGACTTCGATGGTTAAGAAAAAATCAATCTAAACTTAGAGTTGGAAAGTATAACTATCTCACAGATATCAGAACCAATGGACATACCGATGGTGCAAACACAGGGAAAAGAGTTGTCCTTCCATCGTCCTATGTTGGTAGTCGCAGATACATGGATCAACTTTACTTTGGATGGAATGGCAATATGTAGTTATGTTGGATTTCCCGATCTATTCATAACGTTTACGTGTAATCCAAACTGGCCGGAATTGAAACGTGTACTTGCTCCTAATAATTTGACACCAGCAGATCGGGCCTGACCTCATAGCAAGAGTATTTAAGATGAAATTCGATGAGTTTACTGTCAGATTTGACTAAAAAAAAGTTGTATGGGCAAAGTTCTTGCCTGTAAGTATTGATTCATCTCAAAACTGATCATACGTTAATTTTATTCTTAACCATCATTATTCATACTTTTTTTTTCTGTTGTAGATATGTACACAATTGAGTTTCAGAAGAGAGGCCTTCCCCACGCTCATATTTTGATATTTCTACATCCATCCAGCAAATATCCAACACCTGCTGATATTGACCGTATTATATCTGCCGAAATTCCAAACAAGGACACCGACGGAGACTTATATAATTTGGTAAAAAGTCACATGATACACGGACCTTGCGGAAACGCAAACCGGCTTTCGCAATGCATGAAGGATGGTAAATGTTCCAAATACTTTCCTAAAGACTTTCGGGCTGAGACGGTTGTCGATCAAGATGGTTATCCGGTTTACAGAAGAAGGGACAACGGTCACACTGTCATTAGGAATGGTATAGAGGTTGACAATAGATTTGTTGTTCCTTACAATGCAAAATTGTTGTTGAAGTTCAGAACTCATATTAATATGGAATGGTGCAATCAAAGCACATCCATAAAATATTTGTTTAAATACATCAACAAAGGCTATGATCGAATAACAGCTGCAATTGTTATGAATGAAAATGGATGTCCTATTGAGCGTCAAGATATTGATGAAATCAAGCAGTATATTGACTGTAGGTATGTTTCTCCCAGTGAAGCATCCTGGAGGATTTATGGTTTCCCCATTCATGGAAGGAGACCAGCTGTGGAGAGATTACACTTCCATTGCGAAGGTCAACATTCAGTCTACTATACTGACATCAGCAATGTTTCCAATGTCCTTGATAAACCAAGCGTAACTGAATCGATGTTTACGGCATGGTTTGAAGCTAATCAGAAATACACCGAAGCTCAACAGTTAACTTATAGCAATTTTGTTTCAAAGTTTGTATATGTCAAAAAGAAAAGAGAGTGGAAACCCAGGCAGAGGGGTTACACAATTGGCAGGTTAATTTGGGTTCCTCCAACTACAGGAGAATTGTACTTTCTCAGAATGATGCTTACACATGTCAAGGGCCCTCGAAATTATTCAG
The DNA here is from genome assembly GCF_029867415.1 of Vicia villosa. Lineage (NCBI taxonomy): Eukaryota > Viridiplantae > Streptophyta > Magnoliopsida > Fabales > Fabaceae > Vicia > Vicia villosa. Next base: position 164,890,717 of record NC_081184.1, on the reverse strand, counting down.
AACTGAAAATAGTTAACAACGTCAAATACGATACTTTCCGTGATGCATGTTTTGCAATGGGATTTATTGGGGATGATCGTGAATTTATAGCTGCTATTTCAGAGGCATTTCAGTGGGGTTCTGGCCACTATTTAAGATTGCTTTTTGTCCACATGTTGTTGTCAAGTAGCATTAACAGACCAAGGCATGTGTGGAGCAAAACAAGGGATCTTCTATCTGATGGAATTCTTTACTCTCAGCAGACTATTGCCAACAACAGAGGTAACATTTTATTGAAAAAATGAATTAGATATAAACTTCATTAACTTCATTTTTTAAATAATTCTTTTGCAAACTTCTGTCAAATAGGTTTGAGGTTGTCAGAACAAGAAATATACAATCTAACTTTGATTGAGATAGAAAAGTTACTACAACGTAACCGTAAGAGCCTGAGCGACTTTCCTGGGATGCCAAAACCACAAGGATATGTTCCCGAAGAATTTGGCAACAAGCTTATTTACGAAGAGCGGAACTACAATCCCGATGAACAACTTCAAGAATTTAACATGCTGTATCAGAATCTCACAGGTTTCTTCACTGTCCATTTGAAATCTGTTATAAATGTAAAACCAAATTAACAATAGCATAGCATAGTATCTTATGATTGTTTAAGAATAATTTCCTAATTACCAACAGATGAACAGAGGGATGTATTTAAGAAAATCATGATGGCCGTGAACAACCAGAATGGAGGCGTGTTCTTTCTTTATGGTTACGGCGGTACAGGCAAAACCTATATGTGGAGAACACTAGCTTCTTATATAAGATCAAAGAAACAAATATGTCTGACAGTTGCTTCTTCTGGGATTGCCTCACTATTACTTCCAGGTGGCCGGACGGCGCATTCTAAATTCAAAATTCCGATTCCCACGCTTGAATCTTCGACATGCGACATTAACAAAGGGAGCGATAGAGGTGATCTACTAAAACTATCAAAGTTGATAATCTGGGACGAGGCTCCAATGTGTCACAAATTTTGTTTTGAGGCATTGGATAAAACTATGAAGGATATCATGGGTGGATCCAAAGCATCAAATAAAATATTTGGAGGTAAGGTAATAGTCTTTGGCGGTGATTTCAGGCAAATTCTTCCAGTGATTCCAAGAGGCAGCCGCTCGGATATAGTTCATGCTACAATCAATTCATCATACATATGGGATCACTGCAAGGTTTTGAAACTCACAAAGAATATGCGACTACAGCAGTCGGCAAATACCACCAGTTCCGCAGAGTTAAGACAATTCTCAGATTGGATTTTAACTGTTGGAGATGGGAAGATATCAGAACCAAATGATGGTTACGCAGAGATCGACGTTCCTAAAGATCTGTTGATCTCTAATTTTGATGATCCCCTTCAGGCAATATTTGAATACACCTATCCAAATTTTGCCGTTAATTACAATAATGTGGATTTTCTACAGTCAAGGGCAATATTAGCTGGAACCATAGAGACTGTTGATCAAATCAATCAGTATATTTTAGAATTTGTTCCCGGTAATCAACATTTTTTTATAATATTGCGTTTTGTATTTTATTTTTTCATGCCCAATATTATTTACAACAACAAATAACATTGTCAACCCGCAGGTCAAGAGAAAGAGTATTTAAGCTCGGATTCAGTTGATACAACAGACGGTGACGGCAATGAATCTTTTGATGTGTTAACTCCAGAGTTTTTGAATGCCTTGCAAACTTCCGGTGTCCCCAATCATAAAATCAAATTGAAGATCGGTACACCAATAATGCTGCTCAGGAATATTGACCAAGCAGAAGGCCTTTGCAATGGAACACGTCTCATTGTTACCAAATTGGCCGATCATGTTATAGAAGCAAAAATTATTTCTGGAAAGAACATTGGTGGTATTGTATACATTGCACGAATGGATATAACTCCGACTCAATCACCATGGCCCTTCCGAATGACCAGAAGACAGTTTCCTATAATGGTATGCTACGCTATGACAATCAACAAATCTCAAGGTCAATCTTTAGATTTCGTCGGTATATATTTGCCAAGAAGCGTGTTCAGTCATGGTCAATTTTATGTGGCAGTATCAAGAGTGAAGAGCAAAAAGGGTCTAAAGATTTTAATTCACGACAAAGACAAACAACCATTGTCGGCGACGACGAATGTCGTTTTCAAAGAAGTCTTTGAAAATTTATAATTGGACAATTAAATGTTCCATTCAATTAGTATTTTGACATTTTAAACGCCATGCACGTTAATCATTTAAAGTTCTGGAGATTCTAATGAAGATCTTGAAGGATACTATGATTTTTTCGTAGATGCACAATATTTTTTTTTGTATGGGCAATATATAGTATATGCAACTCATGGATATATATTTTTTGCAATTCACACATTCTTCAATTATATATCATTAGGAACAAATGCCATAAAGAAACAGAAACATGCTCTAAAAGAATTACATCATAAAAAGATCCCCTTTTTAATAAAACAGCTCCACCAAACAATATAAAACTGTAATTCTTTTTAAGACTAAATCACTTTGTTACCATACAGTATAGCATTTGCAACATCATTCATAGAAATAAACAGAGGTAAAACTAAATCGCAGTCAACATAAATTCCATATTCTTAAACAAACACCATTCACAACACAAAGTCTAAAAATAAAAAACATCCAACCCAACACAAACTATAAAGATAACAAACAACCAACCCAACACATTACCTTCGTATTAAATCATACCAGCAACATCAATTCCTGTTCACTAACCGAACAAACATCAGATCTGAAAATGGAATCATTGAGAATTCCAGCACGTCTCCTGATTTAAGTTTTTTCTCTCTTGCAAAAGAGTACCATCCAACCCCAATATGTATTTCATACTCATTCCTTCTGGCCCTAAGAATTTCGCACTGATATCCTTTTCCATCAACAAGATCTACCATCCTTATTGCATTCTGCGTCTTTCCAAAGCACGTCTTCGATATTTCCATAGGAACATTCTGCAGATTTTACAACATGCATGATATGTACATGAGCTTTACAAATATATACATAAATACATTAAATTTTTCAAGATATTTACCAGTGCATTTTGTCCATGCATGTTTGATTCTGTGACATGCTTCCTCCACTTTACTTCACCACTATAATCAGCAATGCATTCCTCTTCAGTAAGAAATCCATGGTTTATGAGATTTTTTAACATTTTATCTTGCTCTTCGTCGAACTCTTTAATGATTTGACGTGCCCACTCAAGGGAGTCTCTTTCCGGATCACTTAAACATTATATACAACAGTACAATTATTCTACAAATTATAACAAAATTTTTCGAATATAACTATTCATTGTTTTTTTTTTTGTTGTTAAGAACAACAGTCATATTAGAACAGATCTAACAAAAACCTTTAATAAATACTAAGTTATCAACTATACATCCCCAATTGAGATCAATTTTTCAGTGCATGCAAAACTAGAGAAGTCTGAAATTTTTTTATGTAAGAAGAAATTTTCTTTAAGCATGCATTTTACACTTACCTGCTGGAAGGAGAAGGAACAAATGGTACCCCCCACTTCACCATTTTCCAAAGTGTTAATGATAATAGAGCAAGATTTTATCATTTATCAAAAACTTCCTATATATGCCCTTAGGTATACACTTACAGTTTGGGCCGTGAAAATTGATGGGCCTTTATTCTATAGGACATAAAAACCAAAGACAATTTAAAATAATATTCATCATTACACTTTGTAACATGTATATATATATTGTAAACCATACATCATTACTTTTTTAAATTTTGTTATATATGTTTCAATATATTTCCTTTTTTATTCGCAGTACAAAATAAATTAATTCATTTATTTTTTTTTTATTATTAATAACATATATTTAAATATCTAATAGAGTATGGACTTATGTTTTTTTGAAATATTTTTCACTTTCTTAACAGATACAGAAAAAAATGAATTCATATTCTAAATGACAGCATTCTAACAAAATAATAGTTTTGATTTTACAAACATATGGATTCACCGATTCACAATAAAGTTAGGTGCCAAAATAGTCATCCATAACATATAAATATACTTATATATACCATAACAGCAGAATTATAAAAAAGATGCAACCAATAGAAGTTAAACAAAAAACATAGTTGAGTTTTCATAGAGTTAAGGAACACTGCAGTCACAGTTCAAAACAAAATTCCATCCAACAAAAACATTTAAATTCCCCCATACATAAGGGAAGAAGAGTTTATACTGAAAACACTTAATAAACATAATGGTTAACAAGTTCTTCCACAAATTTCCAAGACCCATCATTTCTTCTTCATCGTAACATAAATGAAACTACCATGTCGGGCCAATTGACAGGTAAGTTTGTCACCTCTCTTGAACCCTTTGGCCTTCACGTATGCGTACCAGCCTTTGGTCATGTATTTCTCAGATGGACTTGGAACCCCGTTACGATATGCCGTCTTCACAGTACACTTGAATTGTTGATACAGATCACAATCTCTAATGGTTACCTCATTCTGATTTCTTGCCAAGCAGTCTAATGCTATCTGCTTAGGGAAATGCTGCAACAACACAGAGATTCCATTGATCAAACACTTGACATAGTGAAGAATTAAAATACAAGGTAAATTTCGAGCATGCTTACCTGGACATTATCCTTCTTTACTTTTGAATTCTTAATAGCAATATCCCAGCAGTAAGTCGGCTTTCCCCCCCACATCCTTATCCTAACATTTGATACATTTTTGCCCTTCCGTGCAAGTTTCACAGTACTTTTCGTTTTCCCATCTGCATCAGCTCTTTTGTTGGCAGTCCTGCACTCAGCCTGCATATTTGTACTCTTACAAAGGACACTTGCTTTGTTTCCAACTGTTTTCTCAACAACAGTGTTGGAGTTCTCAGTGGTTTTGCTATTTGGTTGATTATCATTCCCAGAGACAAGGGGGACATCATTTTGTTCAACCTTAACATCCCTTATAATAACAGCTGTGTTGACGACATTGGAAACAACTACAGGGGCATTCTTTGAAGTTTCTGCAAATGTAACAGATTTCTTTGATTTTGTCTTATCTTTTCTAACAGACCTGGCACAAGATTTTTTTTCAGAACCATCTGCAACCTCATTCACGAGTTTCTCTATCTCAATCAATGCAGTCTCCTCACTGGAAGAGCAGTTGTAACTCCGTTAGGACGTTTTGAAGGAAAAAATAAACAATAATAATCCTAAGTCTTACTTAAATAAGCTTAAAATTTCAAGATTAAGAACTTGAAAACAGATATAAGATGACAATCTGGAACGATAACGAAAACTATTACAAAATAATGAGTAACACTAACAGCCTAACAAAGATAAGTCAGACTTTCACAATATTCCGAAACGGGAACTTCAGAAATAGTAAGGGTTATACTCCATTTACATCATTTTCTAAAACTCACACAAAACCATTTTTATCATTCAGATTTAATCAAAAAACCCTAAACCCTAAATAAATCGGGGCTGGAAAAAATAAAAACAACCCAAATAGAGGAGGAAATAATGTTTCTGACCTCATGACACCATCATCGTCGTCTGATATCCACCCATGCGTTGGCTTTCGTCCACCTCTAACCGTCTTCATTTCTTAGTATGTTGAGAAGAAATGCCTTTTTTTTTTTGCTAAACAAGAGGAATGAAATCAGTAAAACTGATGTGATGTGAATAGTTCAAAATATATCATGACTATACCTTGCACGCTTCAGTTTCCCCAGACTTTTTCAATAAATGACACCTATTTAACCAATCATAACTGTTCCCTATTAACCACGGTGTAACCAAATCAATTAATAAACATTTGGAACAACGCTTTGCATTTGTAACTAAAAAAATGCATTCATGTTATCAGTATCCGTTAACCTCAAATATACATGCACACAATACTTTTTCTATCTTCACCCATACCATGCATTGTTTTTTATATTTTTTATATCCTATTTTTTGTTTGTTTTTTATTACCTACTCTTTACCATATTTGCCGGAATTCTAAACAGCAAAAAAGTTGAAAAGAATTTTTTTTTTTATACCTATATAGTAGAATCAATTTTTTATGGCCAATTATTACATGCTATCCACTAATTTTAAATAAACTGTTAGTTAATTTCATCAAATTGAATAGCAAAATAAATTTAATCAGAGCCAGAGATTAAGTCACATATTATTTTATAAATACTTGAATATATCATTTTTTAAATTATTATATATATGTTAGAGCAAAAATTGTTGATCAAATATTTTGAAGTTGTTTTTTTTCACTTAGGTAAGTATTATGAATAAATAAATAATTTTTTTAAAAATACTATACATATTTTAAATAAACTGTTAGTTAATTTCATCAAATTGAATAGCAAAATAAATTTTATCAGAGCCAGAGATTAAGTCACATATTATTTTATAAATACTTGAATATATCATTTTTTAAATTATTATATATATGTTAGAGCAAAAATTGTTGATCAAATATTTTGAAGTTGTTTTTTTTCACTTAGGTAAGTATTAGGAATAAATAAATAATTTTTTTAAAAATACTATACATATTTTTAAACACTTAATATTCTATTAAAAAAAGTATAAATAATCTTAAACATTTAATGTTTTTAAAAAAATACCATACATTTACAAAGCTTTCACATGCTTTTCTTATCTTCAATTTTATTATTACCAATTATATTGTACTGCAAATTTTGATACAGAATCTACTTTCATGTAATGGTATCTTTATTTTTACTTTATATACTATATATCATTAACACTTTGATCCTATTAACCCACACATGAAACACAATTTAAACAAATCTGAAAGCATAGCTACATTACAATAACAACACCAATTAAACTAAAGTAAACCATGCTAATAATCATTTAAATGTTAAAGCATCTGTCCAAATCATATAACCATGATATTGGAATTACATAAAAGGTTATCAAACCATTGACTGTTAAAGTTCAGATACAGAATATCAAAATAACATAAAAAAAGTTCCAAACATTACATTAAACTTGATAGATTTAAAACAAAAGAACCCAACAACATCATTCAAAACAAACTGCTCCTATTCCAAACTGCAAAACCACTTCATCCAGTCTAGCCATCAACACCTAAACCTGCATTACACAACAATAACAATTTCACAAAATTACCAGTAGCATACGGTACAACAAACAAATCATTCAATATAGATATTACAATAGTTTATGTGTCTACAGAGATGTTCCTAACCATTGTTTCAAGGTTCTTCACCAAATCTGCCCATTTAATCCAGTCACTGTAATACAGAAGAGAAAAATAGAGTTATTGCGTGGAATGACAACAAACTCATCTACCCTAATATCATCTTCTTTCAATACAGTCTTTGAATAAAAATGACATACCTTTCACTTTCAAACACGATCCTACCAAGATACACTGAGCTGGATATCTCAACCATTCTCGGATTTATCTGCAGTCCTACACTTCCCATAACATCAGCCACAAATTGAATGTCTTCTAATAAAGCAAAACGCAAACCAGCCCTAATCTCCTGATGCTTCCCCGCCCATTTTATTCCAATCATCTCATTCTGCCACAACATTCCTATGTTCTTAACCTTACTGTCCCTTTCCCAGCCGCATGCAACATTGTTGATTGCATTCAAAGCCCATTCAGTGTATAGTCTGGTAATCCGCTGTTTCTTCGCTCTCAACCTCATTCGGAGTTGCCTGGATCTATGCTTCATCCTTCGCTTCATCGCGAATCTTTCGACAGGGTCCTCAACGACAAGAAATTTCAGTGACCTAAATAACAAACAAACATCTAATAGATTCAGAATCCACAAAAAAACAATCGAAATAAATAGATTGGATTAATAGAAGAAGATCAACCACCTGCATGCTTTGACGACTTGTGAGAAACTAGCCATTTTTTCTTCCAACTTTCCGATTTACTGTTCGCCCTTTCTTACTTGGAGTGTTAAAGATTTTGGAAGTGAAAGGTATGAGTGCTTCTATCACCATATATACAAAAACCTACTACCTATTAGACTTCTCTGTAGTAGGTAATCGTGCAAGAGTTTTGGAAACTGGAGAAATCCACTTTTTCTGTGCATGTAGAACTAAATACAATCAACTCTTTTTAAGAGCAATAATTAGTTCCACGTTATTAATATATGACTAAATTTTCCAATTGTGTGGAAAAAATAACACATTTATGTCTGTTTATTTATTTTTTTCTCTTTCATAAGTAATAACAATTGTTCATACTTATTTATTCGTTTATTTTTTAAATGTTGAGAAAAAAAAAACAAAATGGTGGTATTATATAAAGTATTAATTCCTACAAAAAAAAAATCATAATACTGATACTAACTATATCAATTAATTCGAAATATTTAATATTGAATTAATTTTTTTTATATACATTTTTTTTTGATTATTGTTTATATACATACAATGAAAAGTTTTTTTAAATTTATTAATTAACCATAACAATATTATATGTTTTTTTGATCGTTAAACCGACTTTACGTGACCCGTGCGGGCGCACGGGTCCTTTACTAGTTTTTTATACAATAATATGTGAAATTTTTATGGGATATATGAATATCGTATAGATGGATCTTTTAGATAATGGTCGGTTGAAATTATTGGTAAATTTAATCTCTCAAACCTAAAGAAAATATAGTAGAATCTATTTATATTATAATACTTCATAATAAAGAAAAGTTGTAATTCTCAAAATTACAAAAACATCCTTTGGTTATCTTAGTCTAAATCAATAATTTGAGGATAAAAAAAAAAATTGTTGATTTTTCCAACTCAGTTTTCACTTTCCAACTCAATTTTCACTTTTCAACTCACTTTTCACTTTTTATTTTTTCACCTTTTATTTTTTTTACTTTTCACTTTTTATTACTTTATTATTACTATTTCTAATAAATTATTAATCAAAATATTTCAAATAAAAAAATTATTATGATCTTTTTAAATAATTGTTAATTTACATTTAAAATAGTATTTTATTTTTAAAAATTAATTTTAGTAATTGAATATTAATATATAATTTGAAATAATTTTTATTTTAAAATATAATATTTTTTTAAAAAAAATAATTTTAGTTTAAAAAAATTATTTCAATTAAAATAAACTTGAAAAGGTGTTTTATTGGATAAAAAATAAAAATGTGTGTCACTTATCATTAACTTTAATTTATATGATTCAAAATATTATTATATTAATATATATCATTAATGAAATTTATACATTTAAAATAATTTTTGCACAATTAAATATTAAAAAAGTTATTTGTTATTGATGTCATTTCACAAATATATGTTATCAATGTAAATAGGAGAAATATATATATATATATATATATATATATATATATATATATATATATATATATATATATATATATATATAGGGCATATCATATGAGAATGCATTTTTTATATGAGAATGTGAGAATGAATCTGAACCATTCGATTTTAAAATAAATGGTGGAGATTACATAGGGAAGTGGGTATTTTTGATAACATATTCATATAAAGAAGGCATTCTCATATAAAGAAGGCATTCTTATATGATATGCCCTATATATATATATATATATATATATATATATATATATATATATATATATATATATATATATATATATATATATATATATATATATAAAATATATATGTGTGTGTGTGTGGTGGTCGTTTTCTTTACCTCCCCGTTTCACTTGGGAGGACGGCACGCTAGACCCTTCACGCGAAATTTGGAAGGAGAATGCGCCCGTGGTGGGATGAATTTTGTTTCAGTTCTTCCTACGATATCACACGAACTTTCTTATTGGTCCTACGAGTAGGAAAGGGAAAAAAAGATCTCAACTAAACCCTAAGAGTTTGCTAAGTGTGGGGATTTACACCTAGACTAGAAATTCTGGAGTCCGGGGGGTCGGTTATACATAGGGAAGTGTTTAAACACCCTACATATCTGTAGTACTCTACAGGAACCTTCTCTGTGTCATTGTGATTGTGTTTACTGCTAATGATTGGGAAAGTTTCTCCTTTGTGTTAGGAGAAGGAATTGAATTGAATAAAAGAAAGACAGACAAACAAACTGACTATTTTTTGGTATTTTATTAGCTCGCTGAGATTCCTTGTGAACCTCATGCCTACATATCCCTAGTGGAAGTCAGAGCTTAATGTAGTTCGGGGAACTAACTAGGGAAATTACTTGTTTTTGGTGCCTTGCTTGAAGCTCAAGGTTGAAGCTTGGAATTAAATCTCTGTTTACAGTAAAGAGACATGAAATCATCTTTACAGAGAGGTATTAGTACTATTCTACCACAAACATTTTAAAGAGTGACAGAATAACTGAATTCATTTCATTCAAGAGGGGGACCTTACTTGTGTATGTGCAAGTATACCAGTCAAATGCCTCTTCAATGAAAGAAAGTTGCTCATCCAAATTAGGGAAAGTTACCACATGTCTGGGTTTTACTGCCAGCTCATGCCTTTCAAAATCCTAAATGGGAGACTTGATTAAAATTGAAATTGAAATGAAATGTTTGTTTGTTTGAATGTGGTAGAGTAGTAAAAATATCTCTCTATAGAGATAAGCTATGTCTATCTACTTATAAAAGATTTGACTTTAGCTGGCTTGTATGAGGCCCAAGCTTGAGGCTTTTTGATTGATTTATTAATTATTATTGACTCTGGGAGATGACTCCATTGGGGATTAATTACAGGGTATTTTTGTGTTCTGTACGAAGCCCAGAATTGAGGCTGACTCTACTGAGGGAGACTCTATTTATGTGCCTTGTACAAAGTCCAAGGTTGTGGCTAACTGTTGAGGATAATTGAATTTTTGAGACTCTATTTTATGTGCCTTGTACAAAGCCCAAGGTTGTGGCTGACTCTAGCTAGGAAAAAAACATTATTTTCTGCCCTGTACAAAGCCCAAGGTTGTGGCTGACTCTTAAATAAACTGAGTATGGATGACTCTATGGGGAAAAGATCCTAGGTGTTAGGAATCTTTGACACATGAAAATATGGTTTATCTGCCTTGTACAAAGCCCAAGGTTGTGGCTACTGAATGATGAAGAACTCACTGGGGAGACTCTATTATCTGCCTTGTACAATGCCCAAGGTTGAGGTTGACTCTTGACAGGGGAGTTTTATTGTTTGGTGCCTTGTATGAAGCCCAAGGTTGAGGCTAACTATTTTTGTTGGTTTTGACTCTACTGAGGAGATTTTATTTATTGAAAGACTGTTTTTCTTTGGAAGCTAACCCTTTCCAGGGATTTTGACTCAGCTGGTGAATTTGCCTGTTAAAAGACTGACTTTATCATGTTTTTTGGAGGCTGACCCTTTCCAGGGGTTTTGACTCTTTTGGGGAAATTATCTCCTAAGAGAATGAATCTTTATTCTTTGACATTTTTATCAATTAACTTTGGAGGCTGACCCTTTCCAGGGGTTTTATTGAAATGAAGGAATGATTTTAATTGACTTTGGAGGCTAACCCTTTCCAGGGAAAAAAATGAAAGAATGTGTGGAAGCTAACCCTTTCCAGGGATTTTTATTGAAATGATTGGCAGAAAGATTATCTAATGGAGACTTCTTGTTTAAAGCCCAAGATGAAGGCTGACACATGCTGAGGAGAAAATAAACATAGATCCTAGACTCTGCTAAGGAGGATTGATGAAGATCAGGGTGACAGAGACTGTCCATGTCTCTCATTCCAAAAGGTGTGCTCAATGCAAAATTGAGACAAACTTGGCTTGTTTAAAGTCTGGTTTAAATTGGAAGAAACTCACCAGGGTAGGCTAAAAGGTGACTAAAGACCTGTTCCTATGTTTATAAGAAACCTGATGGGTCCTTGTATACAAGCTCAAGAGGAAGCTGGAAATGCTTTTAAGAAGCCTGTGGGTCCTTGTACAAAGCCCAAGAGGAGGCTAATCGAGGGTCCTTGTTATAGCACAAGAGAAAGCTATGTGGTTTTGAACTTATTTTGGCTCTAAGCAAATGGGTAAGAGGTTTCACCGGGAATAATTCCTCTTTGGGTGGATGTGTCCTATTATTTGGATTCTAAGGTTTTTGCCAAGATGTTTCACCGGGAATAATTCATCTTGGGGGTTTGAACTACAGATCTCTAATTAGGAAAGAGCCTTCACTGGGAAGACATTCTCAATCCTAGGCCATATTCCTATAATATATATATAGTTTAACTGTCTTAGGGTTTATACTCAAACGTAGTTCTGAACTAATATATATGCACAATTTATATTTGACAGTAATTTAAATAAAGACTGTAAATTGAAAGCTTGTAAAGCCTAACCTGGATGGAGTGGAGGCCTTTGGAGAAGTATGTACAGAGCCTCAACAGTAATTGGTGGATAACAGTTGAATATATATATGATAAACAGTTAAGGGTTTTTGAAAACAGAAGAAGTGAAGATGGACAAAGGTCACATAGGTATCTGAAGAGTTTCACCGGGAATAATGCCCTTCAAATACCAGAAGAATGTTTTGAAAACAGAAAGAAGATTTTGAAAATACAGTTTTGAAAACAAGCTAAGAAGAGAAGATTTTTGGGACTTACACTCTATTAGAGGCCCAGTACTTTACAGTACTGGTGTAAAAGCAATTTGAAAAATGATTTGGAATGATACAAGGTTTTGTTGTTTGAAAACCCTAATCATTTGATTTATTCGGAGATTGAAAACAGTTTTGAAAATTGACAAAAGTCAACTTAATTAAGGTAAAAGTAAAGACTTTTAACTAATTAAGACCTAAACAATTAGGGTTTTATCATAAAATTATTTACAAAGTGACTAGGTTAAAATAAAGTGACAATATATATTTAAAGTATTTAAGAAAACACTTAAAAACATACTATTTTAAACCTAATTAAAATTCATGAAATAAATAATATTTTTATGATTTTTTTGACTATTCACAAAATAGATATATTAAATAATAGGTGTATGAAAAATGAAGTGAAAATGATTTAATTTGATAGGTGAATTAATTGTGTGAAGTTTGTGAGAAAAATGAAAGAAAATGGGTGCTAAAAAAAATAGTTTTGGCCCTTGGAGGATTTGAACCCACGCCCTCTAGGTTACACACCCAAAACAAACACCACTGAGCCAACGCGCGTGTGGTGATAGTAAGCTGGTTTCAATGCAATTCATATAGTGTTCAAGTGTATAGAAGCAAAAAAGAAAATAAAATCAAAAGGTCTGAGGCGAGGGGGATTCGAACCTCAGACCTTGGGCATGAGGAGACTAAGAGCGCATGTGTGGCCACTGGGGCAAGTTATTCATTCGTTTATGAAACGCATATCATTAAATATAAAATAAACTCTGCCCAGAGATTTGAAAAATGGCGCCACCCTCCATCTTCGTCTTCAACCTCAAGCTCCAACATTTTTGAAATTCTGATTCTCTCAAATCTCAACCAATGGCCAAGGTGTAAACATGAAACTTGTTCTAAATTCACTCACGATTCTAAATATGTAACTAACACAAATTTATATTGACTACATCTAACTAATTTACTAGAAAACGTGAAGAACCCTAAAATTTAAAAATCAAATTAAATGGCTATACTGAAAGATAAATGAATGATGATAGAGGGTTTTCAATCCTCTGATGATGCTGAACAAGATAGAATCGAGCTTTATCACAAAGAGTGCTTAAATTAAAGAGGTGGAGTTCAGAAACTTACCTCTGAAACTGAAGGTCGTGAGGATGATGGAGAGCAACTGGGCTTGAATGAATGATCTCAATAGCTTCCCTGAGACTCAATGATGCTAACTGAATGCTTATTGGAGCTTGAATCCTCCTGAATTGCTCTATGGACCTCCCTCGATTTCAGCTTCAAGTGAACATGGAGGTTGTTAAATTTGGAGTTACAGATGAGCTGCAGCCATCTGGTTAGCTTCACTATGACCTGAGGAGTGTGCCTGGATGATTGGCTTGACTTGAAACCTCCTGAATTATTCCATGGACCTCCAACTGCAACAGCTCCAAGTGAGAGGTGGAGATGATGATTCTCCACGCCCAGAAGTGTTCCAGAGGTTTGGATCACCTCTAAATGCCTCCCTCAATGTGTTTGAATACTTATTTTCAAAGAGAGAGCTTTGGTTTGAAGAATCCGAGTCTTCTTGCCAAAGGACCTTTGAAAAAACTAAGTATGAAGAAAGAAAAGAGAAAGCAAGAATTCTGTTGCTTTGGTGTGTTTTTTGAATGAGAATGAGGCCTCTATTTATAGGCAAATGTCTCAGTACTGATTGGGAGAGTGAGCTTGCTTAGTGAAGCAAGTTTGGTTTCTTAGCCATGAAGAAATTTCAAAGAATATCCAAGTGTGATCATTGCATTTTCGAGCCACCTCCCCTATCCATTGATTCTATCTGATCTTAGGGGACAATTCAGATGCAAAGTGAGCTCTAATTGGTTGGTGAGAAGATTCCTTGGGTGATTCATCAATTTGCCATAAATTCTCAAAAGTAATCATTACATAATCACATGTTCTTGTTTTAGGAATCTTCTTCAATTATCATGGCATGGTGAAAATGAATGCATGGTATTGTTTCAGACATGTTATGGGTCGTGTAGCATCCATTAGTGAAGCAAAATGCACAAAATTGCAAAGTTCCAATTTGCTCATGACCTATAATTTTACTTCATGAGGCCAACTTTGGACAAGCATAACTCTTAGCTCAAATTGAATTTGGGGAAGGTTGAACACAATTTGGAAAGCCCTAAACATCTACTTCAAATCATTAGTTTATGTCTTCTTCAGAATCATTTGGGAAATTTGTGAAAAATGAGCCCAAAGTTGGATGAAAACTAGGTTAAAACACTTAGAAAATTTTCTAAGTGTTTATGACCTAAAACTTCAAAATTTTCAAAACCCTTAAATGGTTGATCTTTTGAAAAAAGTTCTTATGTAAGATGTTGTTTTATTTTGAAAGATCTACAACTTTCATGTTGGAAGTTTTTTGAGTTGTGTAGGTGAAATTTTGAGTTCCCATAATGCCCTCAAAAACCCTAATTCCCGACTTTTTGCTCCTTGATGAATTTCTTTGAATTTCTTTGGTAAAATGACTTTGACATCCATATATTGATGATATTGATCTTTGAAAGTCATTTTTTGACCAAAAACCTTAAAAGTCAATGATGATCCCACACAGTTGACTTTTCCTGACAAAGTGAATTTTTGGGTTTTTGTGTAGAAACAAGATCTTTTCCTCAAATGAATGATGTAAATGGATTATATTGAGGTAGTAGAGACTCTTGAATCATGTCTTGAGTTTTGGATCCATGCCCTGATTAAAAGTCAACTATCTTGGTGAATTAGGTCAAAAACCCTAATTGTCGACCAGAGGACAATGATGAGTGTAGACTTTGAATTGAGGTGTAATGTCCAGTGGATCTTATCATATGAGTTATTTGAAGATGATTGATGTCTTTGAATGGTTCTCTGGGGCTTTTTAGGGTTTCCCAAAGGTGATCCCTGATTTTAGTCCTTGATAGGCTCCAAACCCTAGTCTGTTGATCTGAGTAATCCTGTACTCAGATAACTGGGTGTCTTAATCAATCATAGGTGTAATAATGAGGCTTTCGAGTCTTATGGTTGTATTAGAGACTAATCCCTCTATTGATTGATCCTTTTCCTGAGTTTTCTTGTCTTTGAACACCCTCAATTGAATGCCAGACTGCCCTGGGTACTTACTTTGACTTGATGAAAATCCTGAAGTTATGTCATCTCAGGGGGGTCAAAAATTAGGGTATGACAATATGTATATATATATATGTATATATATATATATATGTATATATATATATGTATATATATATATGTATATATATACATATGTATATATATACATATATATATATATATATATGTATATATACATATATATATGTATATATATATATACACACACACGGGGAAAAGTGTATTACTTATTCAATTGTAACACACTACTATTATTTATAAATGACACCTAAACAAATATATATAATATTTGCATACGGAAAAAAAATCTATTATTGATATAAGTATTTTTATATACGGAAAATGATATTTATGATCCAAAAATATTTTATTCGGAAAAGGTATACAGAAAAAAATTATTATTGATCTAAATATTTTTATGTAAACGATACATAAACATAAACAATATTTGTATATATGAGAAAAAATCTATTAATGATCTAGAGTTATCCCATAAAATCCATATCCTTCCATTATTGTGGTTTGTATAATTATAAGGTAAGACCACTTTTGACCAATTTTATTCCTTATCTTCGTAGAGTTATGCATCTTCACCCTAGTTTCAATTAGAATAGCCACATCAGGCTTCATGTAATTGAGACGGGAGCTAACCTCTCGACACTTACCTGCATTATTTATCCCCCGAACGTTCCACGAAATAATCATATTATAGTGTCAGTTGCTCCTACAGAACCTCCAATTCTGAGAGTATCAAACCCATTTAAACAAGCTATTCCATTTGTTGAGGATTTTGACATTACACTTTTTCCTCTGTTTTTTCTTGTCACATTTGTCCATATTGATGATTCTGTATCAACATGTTGTATCTCTTTCCCCTCTGCAATTTGTGGATTCTCTAATGGTTTGGCACGCCATTGTTTCTTTGGCTTTGGTTGGCATTGATGGCCAACCTTTTGGCAGATATCACAAAACATATGCTTCCATTCGTATTCAACTTATTTAGTACGTTTTTGCCTTAAGCACCAACTTAATTTAAGACAAACATTTTTCATAAAACTAAAACCAACCAACAAAATTGAGTCGAACTACGACGACTCTAATTTCTTCATCCAACGATGAAGATACGTAGGCACCCGATTGCGAAACCAAAGGTGATGTAGTGTGAAGTAATGAAGACCATTAGATTGATTCCAACGGTTGTGATGAGCACAACATCGAGTTACGTTGTGCGGCCTTCTGAAAAAAGTTTACACGTTCCTAATCTTTAGGTGGGAAAGACTTTAGATTGGGTATCCCAATTGAGTCGGTCTTATTGGACAGTCCGAAAGACCCAAAGCAGGTCTTCTAAGTCCTTACTATCGGGTAGGGAGCTAAGATTGTTGTAAAAGTGTTGAGATCGAACTTCAAAGTGCCTTTATTTGCCTCTTTAAGCCCTATAGGGTAGACCTCCATGTTGGGGTAAGGTCGAACGTCTGTTAAGTGGGAATAGGTATTCTTAGGAGCATGTGCATCAAATGTTTATCTTGTAATTAAAATGTTTCATTGAAAAAACTCTCCACGCGACCCTAGGCTCCTTGGGTAGGGGATGGCGACACCACTATAGAAATTGAGTACACTCAAGTTCCATTATAAAACTGAGGTTAATCTTGAGTCATCGATCACGTCTCATTTTCTAATATCTGACCAAAGTTTAGTATCTTCAGTCACTTTTTGTAACTCCCGCTTTGTAAAGTATTGATATCAAACATTGAACTCCCCATGACAAACTTGGAGAATATGGAGGTGTAAAGAGATGTTTTGAAAGTCCATGTTTACATTAAAACCTTTAAGTTCTATCATGGGTGTGAACATAGCGATATTAAGGTTAGATGGTGTATTGAGTCTCAATCGTGTTCCAGCACTTATGCTCATAAATTTTTACTTGTTGACGGTGAGGAAGAAATAATACATAAGAGACAGTCAGCTCTCGAGCTCCCTGGTGATGCATGCAAATCATTACCCTTGATGGAACAAGAAGTCTTTGATATGGTGTGGGTCTTCATTGAGGCACATCACATGGAGAATGCCTACCGAGATGTAGCTTCATCTTCTGATTGAGTGGATTTTCATATATACTTCAATAAGAGATTATGTCATCAATTTGATGGATGAAATTGCTCATATATGAATGTATGTTTGGTAGAATGGGGTTTAGGCTTCTCTTCATTGAGTTTAAACTTAGAGTTATGAATTATTTGAAAAATGCACCCTCGCAACAACATCTGATGAGCTATGCCTAAATCAAGGTATTCCAATATTGGTGTGAATATAGGAATGGTATCCCCACCTTAAAAATTTTCTTTCACATCTTCAATATATAACAGACCTTATGTAGGACTGGATCAAAGGATTAGTTTTCTTCAAACAAATGAAGAAAATGTTTGAAGTCAATATGGAGAGTTTCAAGAAATCTAAGGATAAATACTACTTGTTTATTTACCTTAGTCACGAGGCCCATGAGAGCTTGTGTGTACTGTTAGATGGTTCCTTTGGTAATGGAGATTGTCCTCTATGGTGAACCTCCTCTTTATCTCCAAATGTTTTTGGGGGATATGAAATGTGCGGACCAGTTCCTAAGTAATGGAGGAATAATCACATTTTGGAGGTTTTAAACACTTATGTCTTCAAAATCTTGTGGGTTTGTTCTTGAGATTCTTCCAAACCCTTGTTCGACATGCTTAGTTGAAGCTCATTTCTGCGACATGCCTGCTCATGTCGAAGCTTGTCAAAAAATATTTTCTAACACTCATCATTTCTTCGATGTAACTTGCTTTGAATTTCTCTTAGATGGATTGCAGCGAGTCGTTGAATGCATTTGCGTTGAAATATTTGTTAATGTCATGATGAGAATTCTCGTGTGCTGAGAAGATTCTGGAAGAATTACTATTCTCTCAGGGTGGTCCGTCGGGGTCGATATGATTGGTCCGAAACAATTTTAACCCCTCTATAATTTGCACAATTTTGTATATCCCTCTTTTGTTATAAATTGAAACAATTAAAATAAAGAAATACAGAAAAATATAGAGAACAATTAACCTAAAAGAACAATTAAGACTTGTTAAACCAAATCAACTATGCTCATATTACTGGAAAAATAAAATTAAAAACACACACATTTGAAGCATTTTATTTAGATATTTTAGACATCATTACTTCGTTATTTTCTCTAAAATTTGCTAGAGCTCTACCAAGAGCATCACCGTTAGTGGCCATTCTTGCAGTCACAGAAGTAATCCTGTCTACAAGTGCTTTATGTTCTTGATGATACTTTTCTTCTTTTTCACTTAGCAATGGTTCTGTGTTTAGGAGCTTTACCATCTTAAGCAGCGAAGTTCTGATTTTATCATTGTTCTCTTCATCCCTTCTTTTCACCTCTTCAATTTTTTGTATCAAAACAGCTACCATATCATTCTCTGACTTTTTGCCCTCACGAAACGCTTGCATCATTTCTTCCATCTTTTCTATCTCTGCATCCATTATGAAGGTTGAGAGAGGATTGAGTCTTGAGTAAATCTATGTGATACTGTATTATATGATATAGAAAAAAATGATATAGCGGTTAGGGTTTAGGTGTAGAAAAAAACACATTAATATGACGGCTAACCCTAAAAGAAATATTAATTTTGAATTGGCTAAAATTAACTTACCTGATTTCACCTTCAAATCTGATTAAGTTGAACTGATAAGAGCTTCTTGGAAGGCATCAACTATAAATCTATCATATAAGAAAATCATATATTCTACCAAATACTATTTTGCCCTTTTTTTCAATATGTCATCCACGTGTATGATCTTAGCTTTCAGCATTTATGTTTCTTTCTTATTCTTCCCTTTTAGGGTCCGTTTGGTTCAACGGAGGGGAGGGGATGGGTTTTAATAAAGGGGAAGGGAAGGGAGGGGAGGGGAGGTATTTTAATTAAAAGTATGTTTGGTTCAAAAGAGGGGGAGGGAAGGGGATGGAGTATTTTTAGTCAGAAATATGTTTGGTTCAGGAGGGGAGGGGAGGGATTTTAAAATTAATTTACTTTTTAACCCTTAAAATATTATAACACTCATGCTAAATTAAATAAAAACAATGTGATATTTAAAAAAAAATTGTCAATTCACAAACATAGATAATCTAACACAAAACATTTAATATTTGAAATACTTTAAAATATATTAAATCATAAATAAAATATTGATAAATTTCATAAAATAATAATAATATGTGAATTATTTTATCATTTTGATGATCCATCTAATCCATAAAATATTTATAAAATTAGATTATAGATAATATATATAGCTCATATACTATAATTATATATAGATATATAATACAACACATAAATTATAAAACAATTAAGTTCTTAAAAATAAAATAATAAATAAAAATGAATATAATAAAACATGTGAAAAAATAAAGAAAGTTAAGTTAGCATATTAATAAAAAAATAAAAAAAATAAAGAAAAAATAATAGAGTTGTCGTAAAAAATGGAGGAATTTTAATGAGGCGACAAAAATTAACGTATAATATATATCAAAAACAATTTAGAATTTTAATTAAAAAGTGAGGATAATTTTGTCAATATAACAAAAATAAATTTTATAATAACTCCTCTCCCTCCCCTCCCCTCCAAATCCCTCCAATTTGGAGGAAACACAAAATTGCTCCAGGAGGGAATCTGATTACCTCCAATCCCCTCCCCTCATAAAAAATTGAACTAAACATAATTAACTTTAAATATTCCCTCCCCTCCCCTCCAAAACCCCTCAACCAAACGGACCCTTAGTTATTCTTATACTATTCTTCTACTATTGCCATATTTTATTATTAATAGATGAACTAAAATATATTTTATTCACCTGTTTTCACATCATCTCTGTTGGAGCAGACTGCACAACATCCTTTGCTTCAAAATTTGGTTTTCCTTCTTTCAATACAAATCTTATCTTTTCCTAGATTTCCTTCTCTCTTCAATTTCTTTTTCCTAAGCTAAATCAATTTTCTTCTCTTTTGGCTCAACTCTCATTTTCCTACCTCTAAAATCTTCATATACTTTTCCTTCTCTATTTCTCAATCACTCACAACTGCCAATATTCACTTCTTCTTCCCTCTTCATCTTCTTCTGCTTCTTTATTCCTCTTTTTTTCTTCGTTATTCCTCTTTTTTAGATTAAATTTGTTATATTATGTTACTTTCATAGTCATGCTTCAACTTTAAGAGAATGATATGTTTAATCTTATGGGTTTGATAGATCTGATGATTTACCTTTTGTGATTTCTTCTTTTTCTTTGATGTATGTTTTAGGTCCAAGTTAAAGAGAAGCACCCACTTAATCTGAACAATAAAGGTAAATTATTTCATTGTTTCCTTCCTTTCTTCTCTATCTCATATCACTTGATCATTAATTTTATTTTTTGTTTTGTTATCTTTGTCTCATTTGTTTCCTTTTGATTCATATGTTTTGTTTTTTTCACAGCCTCCTTGGTGATCTTAGGACTTGTAGTGAGGTGAAGGATATGAAATGAATTTTAAGATGAATATGTTTTTTAATAGATAAACCATTATACTAATGTTTAATCAAAGTGAATATTTTACTCTATTTGTTTATTTTTGAAGCTGAAATAATAATCTAATGGATTTTGTGTAAAAAAAAACTCTTCATTTTATTATAGATCTGTAGAAAATATGAAAATCGCTTCATCTTATTATTTAGATCCAATGTTTATTTTTTAGAGAGAAACCATTATAATGTTTAAAGATGAAAATTTTACTCTATTTTTCTACTATCTAAAACTATAATAAAAAATATCTTTTGTTTTATTTTTTATTATAGACCTATTTTAATTATTTATAGATCTGAAAAATTATTTATTTACATTTATGATTTTTAATTATAAATTTTTATATAACTGCATAAAAACAAGATGGAAACACATTAGTTTCTCTATAACTACATAAAAACAAGATGAAAATGGAAACATTAATAAATTGAATGGTCTATTATGATAATGCTATATATAATTCAATGGTTTATTTTATTCATCAATTTTATTGAAATTACAATAGATGAAACTTATTGTAAAATGCAATTTTTGTCTTCTAATTTTATGAATTTATTTTTAACTTCCTGTTAAAAGAAAATTAGTAGGTGTAATACTATTATACTTTTTTTAATTTTTAACATTATCAATATTTTTAATTAAAGTTCATTCACAAGAATAAAATAGATTAAAAATATAAGCATTTCAAAATTTTCCTTTTTTACTATGTGAATAAATACTTATAAATGACATGCAAAATCTCTCTGTAATTTTTTTCATCAATAAATTAATCATAATGAAATTTCTATAAATAACTTAACAAAACTAGAAAAAACCTTTCTATAATATTTTATCACCATTGCCACTTTATCATATTAATTATTATATAAATCTTATGTTGGACGATAGTTATCGAATTAAATATAGTTTTTAATTATTAAAATGCCACATTTTTTTTATATAAAAAGACTATAAAAAAAATATTATACCAATATATGAAATAATAAAACTACATTTTGTGTATGTCTTTTGAGTTTTAATTATTATTATTAATTTCTTATTTATGTATTCATTATTATAAATAATATAACAATAGTAATCTTTATTTTTGGTTAAAAATCTTTAACGTGAGATATCAAATTAATTATTTTTCACTACCCATTGTTATGTAATTTTAAAATATTGATGAAATTATTATGTTAATTAAATTATTGTTAACGTAAAATAGGTATATTATTAATCGAAATTTGAAAATATCTTTTTTATAATACTCAATTCATAATTTTAATCGGATCAAACTGGTCACTGATGTAGCTCTGTGTAGAATCAAGTTTACTTGGTTGTACCGTGTTCACTCTAACTGGAAAAATAGTGAAAGATGTGCAGTCCCAAAAATTTCTTTTGCTCTATCTTAACTCAATCCCTATTCAATTTTATTCACATGTAGCTCTGCATATATTGAGCCATGACAAGACTTGTGCTTTTCACTCTCCTAATCTTGCAGTGTGAACAAAGAAAAACTATGATTATCCATTTACTCCTGCAACACGGTTACCGAAACACAATTATGTAATACCCGATTCTTTTACCAACGTATCAAAGCTATCACTAAATTATATTCTAAAACAATATAAAATCAACCTGCAATAACCTATACTAGTACTTCATAAATGTCAAAATATAATATATTATTGATAATCCATAATAATATGTTTGTTCATTAAAATAAAATACAACATCACTTCACATTTTTTGTGTTTCCATATTTTTTTAATTTATGTAATATTTATTCTTTTACTCATATTACTACTAAAGAAATTATTTGTTTCCTAACAAAACTTTTTCATTTTATATATCATTGCATATTAATTCAATATTAAATTCTTTTATTATTATATTTTACAATTACTTCACACATTTCTAATTTTTTTTATATTACATTACTAATAAATTTATTTATTTATCTTTATTTCATCATAATGAAACACTTAGTACGGCAGAATGGTACATTTTGGGCTTTGACTAATATGCATAAGGATTTTACTTATGCATCATGCATAAACCTACATAAGTCATTGGATCATGTTTTTAATCGAGTATTGAGTATTAAGTGGTGAGTATTGAGTATTGAGTAATAACAATTGATGTCTAGAATTTGATCCAATGATCTAAGGGTCCATAATAATCTATGCATGGTGCATAAATTTTTATCTATGCACGGTAACTGCACCCGTACATTTTGTGGGTCTCAAAATATTAAAAGCACTTAGTACTGCAGAGTAGATACACTTTGTAGAGTAGGTACACTTTGTGGGTCTCAAAATATTAAAGAAATATGATGTGTTCAAAAAATCTGTCCACCCCTATTTTTATGGGTTTAATTTATTTAAAATTGCAAGTCATGTAGCAAGAACAAATGAGTTTAATTGATTTAATCTTGCAAGTGTTATAATAATACAATGAAGGGCAAGTTTAATTGATTTTTATTAGTATTATTATTTATAAATATTTTAGAACAACTATAGAAAAGTCAGCATTCATGGATCATGAAAACAATCCTTAAGCAGAGAGAGCTAATTACATAGATCCAAAAATTTATATTTTTGGAAAATATTACTTTTTATGATTATTTTTGTTTGTGTTATTGATGGGTCTGTAAAATTGACATAATGGATAGCACCCTTCTTTTATGATAAATTTTGTTTGTGTTATTGGATTTTTTTAAGGACTAATGTTAAGGGACGTGATTGGACAATTCTATATGAAACAATCAGAAAATATAATATTTTATGATAATGGTGACTAAAGAAAAATAACAGTAGTCATAGACTCTTAGATACAAAAGTGACTAAAGTAACATTTTTTTCTCAATCCAAAATATCTTGCAAGAATATGAATTAGACCCTACCAATGAAAATATTACACGTTTCATTTATCATTCTAATACAACTTTCTCTAACCTCATACTCTACTTTTCCAATCAAAATATTTTAATTAATTAAATTCATATATTTCTATTACTTTACCTTCTATAATTTATGAGGAGAATAATTAAAAGATTTGTTTTAATACTTTAAACAGTTTACTTTACCTTCTACAATTAATGATTGTTTTTAAATTTTTTATCATTCACTATCATAATATTCATTTAATGAGTTTAATAGTAAGTAATTTTAAGGCGAATAATTTTTGTGACAGAATAAACTTAGCCAACATTCTCATAGATGCATGTTTTCTTTTTGAAATATTATCATAGTCTTATTGATCTAAATATTTTTACGGGTACCAGACCTTTTTCTAAACATTTATTATAGTCTTATTGATCTAAATATTTTTACGGGTACCAGACCTTTTTCTAAACATTTAATTATTATTTTTCACGGGTACCAGACATTTTTCTATACATTTAATTATTATTTTTTCACGGGTACCAGATTTTTTTTATACATTCAATTATTATTTTTTACGAATACCAAATATTTTCTATTAAAAAAATATACATTTAAAACAAATACGCGTCCCATACCAGAACCCGTGCGAACGCACAGGTTTGTTACTAGTTAATAATGAAAAACGGAACTCACTATTAATGTGGAGAGAGATGGGGAGTATATTGTTTAGCTGAAAAGTAGTGTGTTTTTGTTTTATCTCTACTATTTAGTCAAGCATTCTAAAAAGATTCAAATCATTATGTTTTTCTTTAAATTTTATATAAAATTCTTAAATTTATTTTATTTTAATCTTTTTTGATAAATACTCGTGGATTTGTTAATGAAGAATCATTTTATAAGTTTTTATATAATTAATTTTTCAGCTATAATTCAACCCATAATATTTTAAGAAAATTAAAACTTATTTATTATTTTTATAAAACTATTCACCTTTAAAAAAAACTTAGATACAATTCTTTACTTGTCATATTTTATTTAAAAAATAGTAAAAATCACACCTGAATTTTTTTATTTAATAGTATCATCCTTTAAAAAAATAAGAATCTTTTTTAATATTAATGGCGATAAGGAAAGGATTTAATTAAATCTTATATTTGATAGAACATATAAAGTATATCACCTAACAGCACTTGGAATATTATCATTACCATCAACCACATTATTTTCATAAATTGATATGATTAAGAAATAGAAACATAACCAGGCGGGCCAGCCTCCGCTTATTCTTTTCATTTTCTTTCGTTGTTTCAAGAACTTCTCGGAGGATGAATGCCTATTCTTTATGGACCACAAAACCTAAGAAATCTCCAGCCTGTACACAAAAGACACATTTTAGAGGATTCATCTTTAGTTCATGTTTTCTCATTACTTTGAATGATTGTTGGAGATGGTCTATATAAACTTGTCCTAACATGGACTTGATAACTATATTATCAATTTAAATCTGCATGAACGTATCAATGTAATCATGAAAAATTGAGTTCATTGCTCGTTGGTAAGTTGTCCTAGCATTTTTCAAGCTGAAAGACATTACTACCCACTCATAGGTACCTAAAGCTCATGGACATCGAAAATCCATTTTAGACACATCTTCTTCGGCAATAAAAATCTGATTATAGCCGGAGTATCTATCGAGCATACTAAGGTATTCAAAACCAACAACCGAGTCGACTAGCATTTTTGCCACCGACATTGGGTATTCAACTTTTGAGGTTGCTGCATTCAGATCTCTGAAGTCGATGCAAAACCTCAAAGTTCCATTTTTATTAATAACATGAACTATATTAGCAATCTATTCGATGTATACCTTGTGGTTCAGATGAATTTACACCTTAGGAGTCTTTAAAACACCTCTTTAATTTTTAACTTAATTTATGGCGCAAACCGTTGAGGCATCTTCTTGACTGGCTTTCTACCCGGTTTTATTGGTAGCTTTATTTCCATCATATCCCTACTCAAACCAGGCATCTCATCATAGTCTTAAGCAAAGTAGTATTTGTAATCCTTCAGCAATTGAATCACTTCGTCTCTGATTTCTGGGCCAAGATTGGCACAAATATATGTTGGCCTCTTATCCGACCATCTCCTAGATCGATCTCTTCCCAAGGGTCTTGTGCTAACATTTTTATGCTTGGTGCAATTTGATCCTTTTCAAATCTTAGAGGCTCTTCGTCGTAGATGGCGTCGAGTCTCTGGTCTTTTGAGTCTCTTTGTTGTGACTTGTCGGGTGGCTCTAGTTCAAAATTGACCTCAGGCCCCTCCAAATGAACTCTTGTATTTTTTGGCTTCGACAACCATATATTTCATTTCATCTTCGAGATATGCTTTTAGTCTTTTTTCGGCTACATAAGCTGACATCTTTTGTAAGATGTTGGACTCGGACATGGTAACTGCCTTCATCTCCCTAACTAGTTGGTTGGACTCCTTCTACTCCTTCTACCTCATCTTCTTCCCCCATAATTTCTCTTCCCCAACGAAGGCCATGGGTTAGGTGTAGGTTAAGAGAGTAAAATGCCTTATGAAAGGGAATATAGGCGAATCCTACAGGATTACATGGCGCTATATTCGCCAAGTTCCTATCAAAATTCTCTCTATCGACATGATTGACCTCATCCATCAAGTAGCTTTGGTCAACTTCAATATTTTCCACTATACCATTTTCCAGCCAGATCGACACCTTTTGATGCATCAAAGATGGAATTACCCCAATGCCATGAATCCATTCATGGCCCTAAGGCAAGTTGTAATTGGCTGTTGAGGCTATTACCATAAATAAAGTCGACCTGGTAACAAACCCCACTATCAGGTCGTCTGATTACACCCATAGTATAGCCTTAGGTTTGTGTCGAACTTTCCATTTTTTGTCACATGAAATATGGCATCAAGTTGACTTTCGCTCCTCCATAAACTAACACTTTGTTCACCATAGTGCTCTCGAATTTCCCTCTGATAAACAAAGTTTTTAGGTGATTCTTCATACCTACGTCCGGTCTTTCAAAGAAAGCGTCTTGTTCTTTGATGTAGCCATTATTCATAACATAATAACAAACTGGCCTGTGTCAGGGCATTTCTGCCTCTTCACCCTCTTCAAGTTCTCCAACCTCACATACTAGTTCATATTCTAAGGGTAAAACTGACACCATATTACAATTTATATTAAAATCTGATTCCGACCCTGAATCAAAGTCATCGGTGACCATATCATCTTTTGGGAGAGGTTGGTATGACACCCTTCCTTTTGATTCTTCCATTTAAGGAGAAAAAAGCTTCCTCCCTACTGGTGTCTTTTGAGACTCCTTATTCTTGACCTTGGGTTGATTATTGCTTGACTCTGCTCCTTCTTTCTCAGTAGTCTCTCTCTCATCATTTCGACAACTCTACTGTCTCCTCCAATAGGACCTTGACATAAGGTTCTTGTATTTATAGTTGTCTGGGGAATATGTATGTTGTTGCCTAGATACTTGAAACTCCTTTCAATTAGAGATCGATGAAACCCTATCAACTTTAAAATTATGACATTTTTGTTGGCTTTGGTTCCCTTTCTCTACAGGTCAAACCCATTTTCCTGTTGGTACGTCGGAAGTTGGGAATGTTGCGGACTTATTCCCTTGAAAATTTGTGGTCTTTTGTTGTTGTTTAAGGGGAACTCCCCTCTTGTCAAAAATGAATTTCTCCCTAGTGCTCTTCCAATTTCCACAATAGCTAGCTATTCAGACCCTTTCTATGTTCTCAGCAGCTTTTATGTCGAACACATAACTACACATAACAACTCTTTCTCCCTCGATTTCAAAGGATCTAAGACATCTTATGGTTAAAGAAGATAACAATTCTAGATCTTGATTGTCTTCATGTACTTGCACGCAGGATTACTTCTTCGGCTTCAATAATGGCAGCTGACGATGAAGCTCTTCATAATACTATAGTAAGTTTTAGAGAAATTAATGTAAGAAAGATGTCTAAGAGAGCTGAATGTAAATGCTACAAACGTATGTGTTTCATTTGAACTTAAGAAGAGAGTTAAAGATTTAGGGAATGAATTCATTAGGAAACACTTTAGGATCATGTGTAACTAGATTTTTCCAGTAATATATGAGTAGAGTTAATTAAGTTTTTCTTATAAACATTGAGGTAGGGTTTTGGAGAATATACTTCTTATCCATTTACCCTTGGCCTGATATTCAAAAAACATGTATGGGTTAGATTTGGGAAATGATTTAGTGACTTTAATATTTGGTTACTTTGGTGACTTCAGTGTAATTGAAAAATATATGATTGATTAAAATAAATTATTTTGATGAGATATGATGTTTGATTTAGAGAGAGAGAGAGAGAGTCACCTAATCGTAAAGTCCCTCAAACTTTGTCCGTTAGATTTGGGAATGGATTGCATGATTTTAATGTTTGGTAACTTTGAATGATGAACTATAGTGGATAGGGAAGTTGGATGAATGCATGTAGATCACGAGTGAATGATAATTCATGATAATATGAAATGCATGAAAAATATGAGAGCTAAAACCTTATGCATGTATAAAAATTCTAGAGGGAAGGTGTAACACCCAAAACCCCGAGTATTTATTTTTAAAACGAAATTCACACTTAATATGTTATTTCATCAAAATAGTCACACAGAAAACATTCAACATCACAATACACGACATAAAATTAGAACAAACATATCATAAGTCTGAATAAAAGCATCTCTGAAAAACTCCATGAAGGAGAGTTATAATTCAAAACCACAAAATACAAATGTCCAAATTTCCGATGTTACAAATATGAGCATTTATTTGACTAATAAAAAGAAAACAGTAAATGCTAAGAGGGCATCCAACCATCTCGCGGTAATCACAAATATATCACTCCTATTGATCACCTGTACAAACTTGCACAAAAACACCAAACCAACGGGAAAAGGATGAGAATACACTTACATATAATCAAAGTGAAATTTTAACAACATGATGATAGTACGAATACAACATTAATATCAGGATATAAACCAAACATAAACATAAACATTCAAATATCATTCTTAAATATATGCAATGCTATTTTTGCACTAACTCCTTCATATATATGCATGTGGTACCAAGTTTTTGAAGATATATGAGGTATGTTACTGATTTTATTCCACGGTCTCTGGTCTCTCACCTTAACCGACGATCCCCACCAAATGGATTTGAGACCCGCCTCTCAAATAGACCAACGAACCCACCAATGGATCTGAGGCCACTGAATAGACCGAAGTCTAATCTAACTCCAAAATATATGTATGCATGGAAATGTTAACGTTCAAAAATACCTTTCACCCAATAACCAAAGTATAATTCACCCAAAATTAATTAATAATTAAGCACAAAAAATGGTTCTAATCATGAACGTACATTGCCAATAGGGCCACCAAAAACATCACCTCACCAAAAATATGTTTATTTCAATACTCTAGTAATTGTATTTTCAAAAAAAAACTAAATTAAATCTCTTATCATTTCATTTTTCATATAAATTATGCATGATTGATTTTAAGGTTATTTTAATCTCAATTTCATTTCAAGATTCAAAGAAAAGGTTTCCGAACTTGAAAATATCCAAAAGCTGGCAAAACACCCAAAATCATCCGAACTCGTTGAAACACCGCCGCACTTGTCGAAGTCGTCGCCGCTCGATTTTTTGACTTTTTGGTACAGTTTTCGACTTTTCCATGTAGTTTTCAATTTTTCTGAAAATCTCGATTTTTCAAATTTTTTGTACTATTTCCAATTTTTACTAAAAATCTCATTTTTCGACTTTTCCGTACAATTTCCAAGTTACCTACTTTTCCAGATTTTGTACGATTTTGCTGATTCCCTACGATTTTCTCGATATTAGAGTTTTTCTGAAAACTTAGCTTTTCTAATTCCAACGGCTCGATTTCGTACAGAAACGCAATGTTTTGCGAAAATCGATTTTAGATGTTATTTTGAGAACTATAACTTTATGTCATTTTCATGAAATTGGTTATTCTTACGGTAAATTGATTATCAATCCATATGATATTTACCGTATTCAAATAGATTTCTCCCAAATCCCATTGTATCATCCAAAATACTATATCGATATTTATCATCACCAAAAAGTGACCAAATGAGATTATGCCATTTGGGTACTGACCGTAGACACGATCAATTCCACAATAATTCCAAACACACATACTATAATATCAATATAACAATTAACACTTGTGAGATATTATCATATAAACCCTGACCATAGGGGTTACGCAAACCCCATTGGGTCAAAATACATACAATCAGTATAACCATCTCAACATACATGATCAATACAAACATATGGATAACATATAAAAAAATCTTTGGCATTGATGAGAGGATAAAGGAACCCTTATCATCCTGCTTCCTAAACCCACCATATAGTAAGCAATCATCCCTTACCTTTCCTAAACCCACCATATAGTAAGAAATCCCCCCCTTACCTTACGTTCCTCCCTCCCCTTCCCAACGCTCTCCTCTCCGTCTCGTAGATGTGCCGCTTTTCACAAATTTGGGATCCCTCTCCCTTCCCAAATCTCTCTTCTTCGTCTCTCAGATGCGCCGCTTCTCACAAATTTGATATTTTTGTCGTACCTAGCATCAAACCTCACGTCAAATATTTATAGTCCCCACTAAACTCATTTGACCCTTTCAGCTCCTACTTACTTTCACACGCCTCACTAAATCATTTTACCCTTTTAACATGTTTTTTCCAACAGTAATATAATCATATTCTTATTTCTATCCCAATTAAATAAAAAATAAGTGTTTATTATCAGAATTATTATTATTATCATTATTCTTAAATAATTATTTAATTTTAAAAATATATCTAAAGGAATTGTCACACCTAAGTTTAATTAAATAATTGATTTAACTAAAATACATTAACCCTTAATTATTATTATAAAAATCTTTCACATAATGATAAAAATTAATTAATTCCAACTAACATTTTAACTTATCTAGTTTTAATTAAAAATTTAATGCTTTCAAACTCGACTATTTTAGTAATTATTTAATTACTAAAATACCTTTATAATATCCAAAATAATATAAAATTGCATAAATCATCTATTTGGACCAAATAGCACACAAACTATTCCTAATATTTAAATAAAATACTAAAATTAAAGAAAAGAAAATATGGGTGTTACAAAAGATATAAAGTCTCTCTCTAAATAAAAATCCCTGAATTTTCATATATTAAATTTTCATGAAAAAAAGATAATTTGAAAATATATTCATTTAATTATCGTATTTAATATAAAAAATAAGGAAGGGTGTAAGTTTGGTTGATGGGGATGGTCGCTCGATAACATTGATCAGAAGATAGGAGTATGAGTTGGGTTAGGGGTAGAATGGTGAGGTGTGGAACTGGTGTAGTAGGTTATTTGCATGGGATGAGGAGTTAGTGAAAGAGTGTATTGAGTGGTTAACCTCAGTTGTTTTGTAGGTAGACATAGAAGATCGATGGGTTTTGAATTTATATTCCTCTTCTTGTTATATGGTTATCAATGCTTATAAAAATTTGTCCGATGTTGACGACAACAACAATTTGGATAACCCCTAAATTTTGTGGTTGAATAGTGTGCCGCTTAAGGTGTTTATTTTTGGCTAGGGGTTGTTTTTTAATCATATTCCGACGAAGGAGAATTTGGCTAGGCGGTACATTCTTGCTACGACCGATTAAAGATGTGTGACAAATTATGGTGTGGATGAAGACAAAGATCATTTGTTTGTAAAATGTGATTTTTTTGTAGACTGTGGCCTATAATTTCTAATTGGCTAGGTTTCTCAATTAAATTTTAAGGAAAGTTATTGGATCATCTCTTACCGTCTGAAAGGGTAGGCGGTTTGTCTAAAAATGTTCGGATGCTTCTAAATACTATTCGGCTCTCTATGATTTGGGTTACTTAGAAAGAGTGAACACTCGTATTTTCATAATAAAGAGGAGCATTTGCAGACGTTATCAAAAAGAGTAAAGCTTCAGTCTTTTGGTGGTTAAAGTCAAAATATATTTCTATTGATTTTGATTATCGAATTTGGAGGAAAAATCTATTATCTTGCTTATCAACTGTTTTGTAGTCAGCTTTGTCATGTTTCTTATTTAAAGTTTTGTGTTGTAATTTTAGAGTATTTGTATTGTAATTTTGAATTCTTTGTGGTCATATTCGGTACATCTTGTGCTGGAGTGACGTACTTTAATCGTTAATATCACTTATAACTATGACTAAGTCAAAGGTAATGTTCTAAAAATATTTTCATTTAATTTTAGGGTTAAATATGTTATTGGTCCTCATAAATATGTCAACCTTCAATTTTTGTCCCTCTAAAATTTTTCATCCACACTTTTGATCTTTCTTTCTAACGTCTGTTAACAGAGCTAACGTGGCACGGACATGTGGCAAATGCCATCATGGCAAAGTTGCTGACACAGATTCCATGTTGCATTTTGTCTTCATTTTATATTTTTTATATAAATTTTACCCATTTATACGTGTTTCGATCATAAAAAAATTATATGTGTTTTGATTAAAAAATGAAAATAAATCGAGACTTATTCGAAATGCTCTAAAAATTTGCAGATCCTTTTTATGTGTTATGATATGACTTCCTGGAAAATAATAGCTTAAAACTCAATCGTATGATAATGTTTCCTTGTTTCTGTTTAAAAGAAAATCAACTCGTAAATAATATTCATATGTAATTCATATCAAGTCAAAAAAAATTAATTTTATGAGAGGGATATTTATAATGTGATAAACTTTCTTGAAAAAAAATCATTAAAAAAATATAGTCTAGGTCATAAGAATGATGTGGTTGAATTAGCTAGAAATTAGCTACAGATTTGCAACTAATTAGTTGTGATTTATGGCTTTTTGTATGATATGTTAGCGACGAATTTTGCGACGAAATATATGCCGCTACAAATAAAATATATATAAAAATGTAAAATAAGGACAAAATTCCACATGGCATCCATGTCATCAGCTTTTCCACGCCAGCATTGCCACGTGTCAGCGTCACATCTACTCTATTAACGGACGTTAGCAGAAAGGACCAAAAGTGTGAATGAAAAATTTTAGAGGTATAGTTCTTTGAAGAAAAGTTTTAGTGGGACTAAAATTGAAGGTGACCATTTTTATAGGGACCTCTAATATATTTAACCTTTAATTTTAAAATAAAAACTTAGTTTTAGTTACAATTAAGTTTTGGGTAAATTTTAAAAAACGTTTTTCATGTCAAAAATAATTTTGTAGAGATAGAGTTAAATTTTTTAAAAAAAAATTTACAATTTTTTATAGGAGTACGCATATAAGTATAAAAGCAATTGATAAATTTTTTAAAATTAATTTTGATAATAGATTAGATCAAATCTTTCAAACCAACCCAATTGACTTCATATTTATTTGTTTATAATTAGCTTTATCCTAATCTATCTTTCAAGCACGTGGCTCTTTTTTTAACAAAATAATATATAATCCGTCTCCTATTAATCGTGATTTCTGTTGTTTCTTCTCATTCTTTTTGCGTTTCATCACTTATTTATAGTTGAAGTTTCTGAATAAGCTTTTTGGTTTCATCTTTTGGATATGATCACCTAAACTTTTTCATATTATAGTACCGTTTAAACTTTAACCCTAACCTCTCTCAAGATTTATATATTCGAATTTTGGGTATAGTTATTTATCATTTAGAAAAATAAACTTGGTTTGGTATAATGAATGCGGAGAGAAAGATGGAAGTAATGATACAAGAGTTTCGTGAAGGTAAAAAGACAAACTATCATATCGTAATTGGTTTGAAGCACCAAGTAGAAGAAGAGATGAAAAGAGGTTTTGAAGAGAAAGATGATAAAATCAGCATTTTGCGTGAGACTGTATGGAATCTCGAGTTAAAGCTTTGTCTGTCAATCAAAAAGCTCTTGGTGACTGAATAAAAAGCACTTGCAGATAGGATTACTTCTTTGGCTGCAACAATGGCAGTTGAAGATGAAACTCTTCCTAATACTATCGCAAGTTTTAGAGAAGTAATGAAAGAAAGATGTATAAGAGAGTTGAATGTAAATGCGAAAAATGTGTGAGTTTCATTTAAACTTAAGAAGATAGTTGAAGAGTTAGGGTGTGATTTCAATAGGAAAATGTTAATGATCATGTGTGTGTTTAACAAGATTTTTCCAATACTATATGAGTAGAGTTAATTAAGTTTTTCTCACAAACAATGAGGTAGGGTTTTGAAACAATACTTCCTACCCATTTACCCTGAGGTCTGATGCATTTTCTATATTCGAAAAAGATGTATGGGTTAGATTTGGGAAATGATTGAGTGACTTTACTATTTAGTTACTTTGGTGACTTCAGTGTAATTGAAAAATATATGATTGATTAAAATAAATCATCTTGATGAGAGATGATGTTTGATATATATATATATATATATATATATATATATATATATATATATATATATATATATATATATATATATATATATATAGTTACCTAATTCTTAAGTCCCTCAAATTTTGTCCGTTAGATTTGGGAAAGGATTGAATGATTTTACTGTTTAGTAACTTTGAATGATTAACTATAGTGGATATGGAAGTTGGATGAATGCATGTAGATCATGAGTGAATGATAATTCATGATAATATGGAATGCATGAAAAATATGTGAGCTAAAACCTTATGCGTGTAGAAAAATTATAGAGGGAAGGTGTAACACCCTAAACTCCAAATATTTATTTTTAAAACAAGGTTCACACTTAAGATGTTACTTCATCAAAATACTCATGCATAAAACAATCAACATCACAATTCGCAACGAAAAATTAAAACAAACATCCAATAAGTCTGAATAAAAACATCTCTAAAAACCCCATGGAGGAGAGTTATAATTCAAAACCACAAAATACAAATGTTCAAATTTCCGGTGTTATAGATATGAGACTTTATTTGAGTAATAAAAATAAAAAGTAAATGCTAAGAAGGTATCCAACCATCTCGCGGAAATCACGAATATATCACTCCTGTTGATCACCTGTACAAACTTGCACAGAAACACCAAACCAACAAGAAAAGGGTGAGAATACACTTACATATAATCAAAGTAAAATTTTAGCAACAACATGATAGTACGAATACAACAATAATATCAACATATAAATCAAACACAGACATAAACATTCAAATATCATTCTCAAATGAATGTAATGCTATTTATGCAGTAACTCCTTCACATATATGCATGTGGTGCAGTGTTTTTGACGATATTTGAGGGATGTTACTGATTTTATTCCACGGTTTCCGGTCTTTCACCTGATCCGACGATCCCCACCAAATGGATTTGAGACCCGCCTCTGGCCTCGCAAATAGACCAACGAACCCACCAATGAATCTGACTGAGGCCACTAAAAAACCGAAGTCTAACTTAACTCTAAAATATATGTATGCATGGAAATGTTAACGTTCAATAATACCTTTCACCCAAAAATCAAAGTATAATTCATCCAAAATTAATTAATAATTAAGCACAAAAAATGGTTCCAATCATGTCAATAGGGCCACCAAAAATATCACCTCACCCAAAAATATGTTTATTTAAATACTCTAGTAATTATATTTTCAAAAATAAAACTAAATTAAATCTCTTATCATTTCATTTTTCATATAAATTATGTTTGATTGATTTAAAAGTTGTTTTTATCTCAATTTCATTTCAAGATTCAAAGAAAAGGTCTCCGAACTCAAAAATATCCAAAAGCTGGCAAAACACCCAAAATCATTTGAACTCGTCGAAACACTGCCACACTTGTCGAAATCGTCGCCGCGCGAATGTCGTCGCGTGAACGTCAGTCGTCGCTGTCGGTTCACGATTTTCTGAATTTTGATTTTTTTTAACTTTTTCCCAATTTCCGTATAGTCTGTACAATTTTCAATTTTAATGATAATCTCGATTTTTCCATACAGTTTCCAATTTTTCTTAAAATCTTGATTTTTCGACTTTTTAGTATTGTTCTGTACCATTTTCAATTTTTTTGACAATTTTGCATAATGTCCAAGTTTCATGAAAATATCGATTTTTCGGGGTAGTTTTCGATTTTTTTGAAAATCTCAAATTTTCAAAATTTCCGTACAATTTCCAATTTTTCTAAAATTCTCATTTTCGACTTTTCCGTACAGTTTCCAATTTTCTTACTTTTCTCGATCCCGTGCGATTTTGCTGATTCCGTGCGATTTTCTTGATTTTAGACTTTTTCTTAAAATTTAGCTTTTCTAATTTCAGCCGATTTTAGATGTTATTCCAAAGACCTTTATGTCATTTTCATGAAATTGGTTATTCTTACGGTAAATTGATTATCAATCTATATGATATTTACCGTATTCAAATAGATTTTTCCCAAATCCCATTGTATCATCCAAAATACTATATCGATATTTATCATCACCAAAAAGTGACCAAATCAGATTATCCCATTTGGGTACAGACCGTAGACACAATCAATTCCACAACAATTCCAAACACACATACTATAATATCAATATAACAATTAACACTTGTGAGATATTATCATATAAACCCTGACCATAGGGGTTAACCAAACCCCATTAGGTCAAAATACATACAATCACTATAACCACACAACATACATGATCAATACAAACATAGGGATAACATAAAAAAATCTTTGGTGTTGATGAGAGGATAAGGGAACCTCATCATCCTGCTGCCTAAACCTTTCATATAGTAAGCAATCATCCCTTACCTTTCCTAAACCACCATACAGTAAGCAATCCCCCCTTACCTTATGTTCCGCCCTCCCCTTCCCAACACTCTCCTCTTCGTCTCTCAGATGCGCCACTTCTCACAAATTTGGGATCCGTCTTCCTTCCTAAATCTCTCCTCTTCATCTCTCAGATGCGCTGCTTCTCACAAATTTGATATTTTTGCCGTACCTAGCATCAACCATCACGTCAAATATTTATATTCCCAACTAATCTCATTTGATCCTTTCCGCTCCTACTTACTTTCACACCCTTCACTAAATGATTTTACCCATTTAACATGTTTTTTTCAACGATAATATAATCTTATTATAATTATTATCCCGATTAAATAAAAAATAAGTTTTTATTATCAACATTATTATTATTATTATTATTATTATTATTATTATTATCATTATTCTTAAATAATTATTTAATTTAAAAATATATCTAAAGGAATTGTCGCACCTAAATTTAATTAAAAAATTAGTTTAATTAAAATACATTAACCCTTAATTATTTTTATAAAAATCTTTCACATAATAATAAAAATTAATTTTTACAAATATTTCAACTTATCTAATTTTTAATTAAAAATTTCAATGACTCAAACTCGACTATTTTAGTAATTATTTAATTACTAAAATACCTTTATAATATCCTAAATAATTAAAATTGCATAAATCATCAATTTGGACCAAATAGCACACAAACTATTCCTAATATTTAAATAAAATATTAAAATTAAAGAAAATAAAATAGGGGTGTTACAAAAGATATAAGGTCTCTCTCTATATAAAAATCCTGAGATTTTTATTCCTGATTTTTCATGTATTAAATTTTCATGAAAAAAAGATAATTTGAAATATATTCATTTAATTATCGTATTTAATATAGAAAATAAGGAAGGGTGTAAGTTTGGTTGATGGGGGTGGTCGCTTGATAACATTGATCCAAAGATAGGAGATATGGCTTCTACTTTGTTTTAGAAAGACCCTTGGCTTGATTGTATTCCATGGAAGGTTAGATTTAATTAGTAGGTTGTGTGATTTTTTTGTAAAATAAGTTGGCATCAGTCGCAGAGATGTATGAGTTGGGTTAGGAGGAGAATGGTGAGGCGTGGAACTGGTGTAGTAGGTTGTTTCCATGGGATGAGGAGTTAGTGAGAGGGTGTATTGAGCGGTTAACCTCAGGTGTTTACATTCCTCTTCTTGTTATATGGTTAACAATGCTTATAAACATTTGTCTGATGTTGACGACAACAACAACTAAGATAATCCCCAAATTTTGTGGTTGAATACTGTGCCGCTTAAGGTGTTTATTTCTGGCTAGGGGTTGTTTTTTAATTATATTCCGACGAAGGAGTAAAGCTTCAGCCTTTTTGGTGGTTAAAGTCAAAATATATTTCTATTGATTTTGACTATCGGATTTGGAGAAAAAATCTATTATTTTGCTTATCAATTGTTTTGTAGTCAGCTTTGTCATGTTTCTTTTTTATAGTTTTGTGTTGTAATTTTAGAGTTTTGTACTGTAATTTTGAATTCTTTGTGGTCATATTCGGTACATCTTGTGCTGGAGTGACGTACTTTTATCGTTAATATCACTTATAACTATGACTAAGTCAAAGGTAATGTTCTAAAAATATTTTCATTTAATTATCAGTATTTAATTTTAGGGTTAAATATGTTATAGGTCCTCATAAATATGTCAACCTTCAATTTTTATCCCTCTAAAATTTTTCATCCACACTTTTGGTCCGTCCTTCCAACGTCCGTTAACAGAGCTGACGTGGCAATGACACATGGTAAATGCCAGCTTGGCAAAGTTGCTGATATGGATTCCATGTGGCGTTTTGTCTCCATTTTATATTTTTTATATTATATGTGTTTCGATCATAAAACACATTTATATGTGTTTCGATTAAAAAATCAAAATAAATCGAGACTTATTTGAAATGCCTTGAAAATTTGTAGATCCTTTTTATGAGTTATGATATGACTTACTGCAAAATAATAGCTTAAAACTCAAACTTATGCTAATGTTTTCCTTGTTTATGTTTTAAAGAAAATCGACACGTAAGAAAAATTCATATTTAATTCATCTTAAGTCAAAAAAGATTTAATTTTGTAAGAAGGATATTTATAATGTGATAAAATTTCTTTAAAAAAATCATTAAAAAAATGTAGCCTAGGTCAAAAGAATGATGTGTTTGAATTAGCTACGGATTTGCTACAGGTTCGTTACACATTAGCTGTAATTTATGGGTTTTTGTATGATGTTCCTTTTAGCGATGGATTATGCGACTAAATATCTGCCGCTACAAATAAAATTTATTTAAAAATATAAAATGAGGACAAAATGCCACATGGCATCCATGTCATTAACTTTGCGACGCCGACATTACCACATGAAAAACGCCACATCAGCTCTGTTAATGAACGTTAGCAGGAGGGGCTAAAAGTGTGGATGAAAAATTTTAAAGGATAATTCTTTGAAGAAAATTTTTGGAGGGACTAAAATTGAAGGTTGGCATATTTATAGGGACCCCTGACATATTTAACTTTTAATTTTAAAATGAAAACTTAGTTTTAGTTACAATTAAGTTTTGGGTAAATTTTAAAAAACTTTTTACATGTCAAAAATAATTTTGTAGAGATAAAGTTAAATTTTAAATTTTTTTTTATTTTTTTTACAATTTATAGTTTATAGGAGTACACATATAAGTACAAGAGCATGTGATTAATTTTGGTAATAGATTAGATCAAATCTTTCAAACCAACCCAATTGACTTCACATTTGTTTGTTTATAATTTGTGATAATATGAATTTATATAGCATATTTGATTTAATTCTCATAAATAATGTTAGTATTTTTCGTTTAATTAAATTACTTTATTTTAGTATTATGCTGGTATTTTCATTGTTTCAGATATTATGGTCGTGCCAGAATTATTTGACAAAAGAAGAAGAAATTGAGAAGAAATTGATTAAAAAAAGCAAAAGAAATGAAAGGGATGTGATATAGCAAGAAGGGAGGTGAAGAAGAAGAAAATAACTATAAGTACTAAAGGCCAAGCCCACGAAGGAGCTGAAACCCCCACCTCACAAGGGAGGCGCACGCCTCCAAAGGCCCACCAACAACAAGAGGCGCCCGCCTGCCTGCACGTTCAAACTTGAGGCCCAAACCTCAAGACCA
Source organism: Vicia villosa (assembly GCF_029867415.1). Taxonomy (NCBI): domain Eukaryota; kingdom Viridiplantae; phylum Streptophyta; class Magnoliopsida; order Fabales; family Fabaceae; genus Vicia; species Vicia villosa. The sequence continues at coordinate 164,850,414 of NC_081184.1, read as the reverse complement.
ATTCAAATGCCACGTTCAGCCAAGAGACGCCCATCTACAAAGGATATGCCCGCCCCTAAGCATGTGGCCCCCGCCACTTAACCATTTTCTCCAATATTTTTGTGGACAATTCCAAGTCTTCATTCGTGTCCTATATTTTCTCAACTTTTCCGACCATGATCTCCACTATCTCCACTACCTCTCACATGATAAGTAGGGGTGGGAATAGGCCAGCCTACAGGGGCCTATAGCCTAGCCTACTTAAGGATAGGCCCGGCCAGGCCTATTTGATGAAAAGGCCAGACTTGGGCTTTTTTAAAAGTCTATTTAATAAAATAGGCCAGGTCCAGGCTATTAAAAAAAAGCCTATAAAGCCTTGTAGGCCGGCCTATATTTTCATATATATTAAAATTAATCTAAATAGGTTGGCCTATATATGCATATATATTAGAAAAAGTGTTAAATTGATTGGTCTATATATGCATATATATATTTAGAAAAAAAATGCTAAATAGGTCGGTCTAAATGTTCATATATATATGCGACCTATAAGGCTTCTTAAGTAATATGAATTAATTGAAAACATTAATAAGAAAGAGGCTTTTAAATAGGCTTTCAGGCCAGGTCAGGCTTTTAAAAAGGCCAGGCCAGGCTGAAAAATGAGCCTATAGTAGGCCATAGGCCAGACTCAGCCCTTGTAAGTTTATCGTAGGCCAGACCCAGGCCTTATAAAGCCTAGCCTAGCCTAGCCTATTCCCACACCTAATGATAAGTTCCAACAATTCTCACTATATAAAGAGGGGAGTATTCATGTAAAAGGGGTTGGACCATCTTTTATCCCATCCATAGTTTCTCTTGTCCACTTTTTGTGATTTTAGTTCTTGAGCATTATTTTCTGCATTCCAGTAATTTATTTTTTCAGCTTTATTTTTCCAGTCTTAATTCTTTTCCCGGTTCTTTTTTCACAATAGTCTCTACACCGGAGACTATTGTGTACTTTATACTAGATTTAACCTTACGTTAGATTCTGGTTTTTATTTTCCTTGTTTTGTTTCTCCATTCAAGAATTTTAAAGAGCAGATCCAGCCAACCTGTGGTGGAGTGTTCAAGTATTTTGAAGTTGAAGTTTAATTCCAGTACCGTTTCATTTCAGGTTTCTTATTTTCAATAGCTTGATTTACTTAAACCATTATCGCTTGTTATCTATCTGTATGTTATTGAATATGCCTGAGTATATTGATTACAACTGTTTATGCATAATTGAATTGAAAAGTATGTCTGGCTAACTAATTAGGTATCATTATGTAAACTAATCAAACTAAAGAGATCCAAAATAAATTGGCCTAAATATTATTTTATCGAAAATCACTTTTTATGGTTTTAGTATCCAATTAATATTATTAAAAAGTTTGTTACGAGAGTAAAAACAGACTAAGGTTGGAAATCAATAGAGCGAGAGTTTGAGATTTAAAACCGGATAGTGGACACTTGACATTAGCTTTAAGGACAACAAGAGCGTATTAAAACTAATTAGATTTTATTCATTTTCAAAAAGTGCTTTTAAACTCGGCGGGACAGCGAGAGCGTACGTTAGGGATTACTAGCATAATCTGAATCAACAAAGCGAGAGTTTGAGATAAGGGTTTTTAAATGAGTATTATTTACTGAAAAAGGAATTCTATTGATTCGGTTGTTTTCAAAAAGTGGTTTTAAATCTAATGGGATAGCGAGAGCATACGTTACGAGTTATAATCATAGTCTCATTCAATAGAACGAGAGTTTGAGAAAAGGATTTTTAAATTAACATTATTTAATGAAGGATTTTTGTTAGATTAAAAATAGTCCAACGAAACTTCGGATTTCCTAAGTTTGACAAATTACATACCCATATCCGCCTATTAATATTTTATCTAGATCTAAGTCTTATTTCCCCTTAATCAATCATTAATTAGCCTTAGCTTTACAAAGCAACGATAGAGTACAGTAGGTTGACATTGGTCTATGTGGATTCGATATCTTTTAAGACTACGCGACACGACTGGGCACTTGCAGTCTCCCGATTAATAGACTATAAAGTCGCGATCAATTTGCTTTATCCTAATTTATCTTTCAAGCACGTGGCTCTTTTTTAGCACAACAATATATACTTTGTTCCCCATTAATCGTGATTTATGTTTTTCTTCTCCTTCTTACTGTGTTTCTTCACTTATTTATAGCTGAAGTTTCTAAATAAGCTTTTTAATTTAATCTTTTGGATATGATCAACAAAACTTTATCATATTATAGTATCATTTAAACTCTAACCCTAATCTCTCTCAAACTTCATATATTGGAATTTTGGGCATAATTATTTATCATTTAGAAAAATAAACTTGGTTTGGTATAACGAATGCAGAGAGAAAGATGGAAGTAATGATACAAGAGTTTTATGAAGGCATAAAGACAAACGATCATATGGTAGCAGTTTAGAAGCACCAACTAGAAGAAGAAATGAAAAGAGGTTTCAAGAGAAAGATGATAAGATGATCATTTTGCGTGAGACTGTATAGAATATTGAGTTAAAGCTTCTTCTGTCAATAAAAAAGCTCTTGGTGACTGAACAAAAAGCACTTGCAGATAGGATTACTTCTTTGGATGCAATAATGGCAGCTGACGATGAAGCTCTTCCTAATACTATCGCATGTTTTAGAGAAAGTAATGAAAGAAAGATGTCTAAGAGATCTGAATGTCAATGTTACAAATGTGTGTGTTTCATTTAAGCTTAAGAAGAGAGTTGGAGAGTTAGGGAGTGAGTTCATTAGGATACCGTTTATGATCATGTGTGTGCTTAACTAGATTTTTCTAATAATATATGAGTAGAGTTAATTAAGTTTTTCTCATAAACAATGAGGTAGGGTTTTGGAAACAATACTTCCTACCCATTTACCTTTGGTCTGATGCATTTTCTACATTCAAAAAAGATGTATGGGTTAGATTTGGGAAATGATTGAGTGACTTTACTATTTAGTTACTTTGATGACTTCTTGAAAAATATATGATTGATTAAAATAAATTATTTTGATGAGAGATGATGTTTGATTAAACTTTGTCCCTCAAGTCCCTCAAACTTTGTCCGTTAGATTTGGGTAAGGATTGAATGATTTTACTGTATGTAACTTTGAATGATTAACTATAATGGATATGGAAGTTGGATGAATGCATGTAGATCATTAGTAAACGATAATTCATGAAAATATGGAATGCATGAAAAATATGTGAGCTAAAACCTTATGCATGTAGAAAAATTCTAGAGGGAAGGTGTAACACCTTAAACTCCAAATATTTATTTTTAAAACGAAATTCACACTTAAGATGTTACTTCATCAAAGTACTCATACATAAAACATTCGACATCACAATTCGCAATGATAAATAAGAACAAACATATAATAAGTTTGAATAAAAACATCTTTGAAAAACTCCATGAAGGAGAGTTATAATTCAAAACCACAAAATTTAAATGTCCAAATTTCCGGTGTTACTAATATGAGTCTTTATTTGAATAATAAAAAGAAAACAGTAAATGCTAAGAGGGCATCAAACCATCTCGTAGTAATCATGAATATATCACTCATGTTGATCACCTGTACAAACTTGCACAGAAACACCAAACCAACAAGAAAAGGGTGAGAATACACTTACATATAAACCAAACATATACATAAACATTCAAATAACATTCTCAAATATATGCAATGTTATTTATGAACTAACTCCTTCACATATATATGCATGTGGCACCAAGTTTTTGAAGATATTCGAGGTATGTTACTGATTTTATTCCACGGTCTCCGGTCTCTCACCTGAATCGACGATCCGCACCAAATGGATCTGAGACCCGCCTTTAGTCTCTCAAATAGACCAACGATCCATCCAATGGATATGAGGCCACCGAATAGACCGAAGTCTAACCTAACTCCAAAATATATGTATGCATGGAAATGTTTACGTTCAAACATACCTTTCACCCAAAAATCAAATTATAATTCACCCAAAATTAATTAAGCACCAAAAATGGTTCCAATCTTGAACGTGCATTGTCAATAGGGCCACCAAAAATATCACCTCACCAAAAATATGTTTATTTAAATACTCTAGTAATTTTATTTTCAAAAATAAAAGAAAATTAAATCTTTTATTATTTCATTTTTCAAATAAATCATGTTTGATTGATTTAAGGTTGTTTTTATCTCAATTTCATTTCAAGATTCGAAGAAAAGGTCTCAGAACTCGAAAATATCCAAAAGCTGTCAAAACACCCAAATTCACATGAACCCGTCTTTCAAGCTAAAAGCTACTGGTCACGGAACATAGAGCACTGGTAGACAGGATTACTTATGTGGATGCATTAATGGCAACTGAAGATGTAGCGCTTCGTAATACTATTGCAAGTTTTAGAGAAAGTAGTGAAAGAATGATGTCTAAGAAAGGTGAATGTAAATGCTACAAATGTGTGTGTTTAATTTGAACCTAAGAAAAGAGTTGAAGACTTGGGGAGTGAGTTTATTAGGAAACAGTTTATGATCATGTGTGTTTAACTAGACTTTTCCAATAATTTATGAGTAGAGTTAATTAAGTTTTTCTCATAAACAATGAGGCAGGGTTTTGGAAACAATACTTCTTATCCATTTACCCTTGGTCTGATGCTTTTTCTACATTCAAAAAACATGTATGGGTTAGATTTGGGAAAGGATTGGGTTACTTTACTATTTGATAACTTTGGTAACTAGTGTAAATGAAAAATATATGAAAGATTAAAATAAATTATTTTGATGAGAGCTGATGTTTAATTTAGAGAGATAGAGATAAATTCACCAAAGTCACCAAATGCTAAAGTTACTCAAACTTTGTTTGTTAGATTTATGAAAGGATTCAGTGACTTAACTATTCGGTAACTTTGAATGATTAACTATAGTGGATATGGAAGTTGGATGAATGCATGTAGATGACGAGTAAACGATGATTCATGATGATATGGAATGCACGAAAAGTATGAGAGCTAAAACCTTATGCATGTAGAAAAGTTCTACGGGGAATGCAGAAAGTCTCTCTGTAGATAAAAATCCTGAGTTTTTCATATATTAATTTTTCATATATTAATTTTTCTTTAAAAAGATAATTTGAAATTATTTTTATTTAATTATCGTATTTAATATAATATAAGGGATGATGTTGGTTTGGTTGATGGGGGTGGTTGCTCGATAACATTGATAAGAAGATAAGAGATGAGGCTTCTATTTCGTTTTGGAAAGACCCTTAACTTGATGGTATTCCTTTGAAGGTTAGATTTTGTAGGTTGTTTGACTTAGCGGAGAATAAGTAGGCGTTAGTCGCAAAGATGTATGAGTTGGGTGAGGGGAGAATGGTGAGGCATGGAAGTGGCGCATGAGGTCTTTTATGTGGGAGGAGGAGTTAGTGAGAGAGTGTATTGAGCAGTTAACCTCAGTTGTTTTACATGTGGACATAAAAGATCAATGGTATTAGAATTTACAGTCCTTTTCTTGTTACACGGTCAAATGTGTTTATAAAAATGTCAATGTTGAGGACAACAAAAATCTAGATTTTAATCGTATTCTGACGAAGGACAATTTATCTAAATGGCGGATTCTTGCTACGATCGATCAAAGATGTGTGGCGAATTATGGTGTGGATGAAGACAGAGATTATTTATTTGTGAAATATGATTTTTTGGTAGATTGTGATCTACAATTTCTAATTGGTTAGTTTTCTCAATGACATTTCAAGAAAAGTTATTGGATCATCTCTTACAGTTTGGAGGGTTAGGGGGTTTGTCGAAAAATGTTCGGATGCTTCTTAATACTATTTGGAAAGAGCGAAACACTCTATTTTTCATAATAAAGAGAAGCATTTGCAGGCATTATCATAAATGGTAAAACTTAAGTCTTTTGATGGTTAAAGGCGAAATATGTTTTTATTGATTTTGATTACCAGGTTTGGAGGCAAAATCTTTTATCTTGCATATCAACTATTACGTAGTCAGTTTTGTACTTTTGTGTTGTTTCTTATTCAGAGCTTTGTAATGTTATTTCAAAGTTTAATGTAATTTAAGATTATTTGTTGTCATCTTCGATACACCTTGTACTAAAATGACGTATTTTGATCGTTAATATATTTCTGACATTTTCAAAAAATAAATTGAAAAATCAGTTATAACTATGAGTAAGTTAAATGTAATATTCTTTGTTCAAAAATAAAATGAGTGACCCACAATATTTCTGACATTTTTATTTAATTAATACTCTCTCTGTCCCACAATGAGTGACCCATTTAAAATAAAATGATGTCTCAAAATGAATGATCCATTTGAATTTCAATACATTTTTCCAATTTTACTTTCTAATTAATAAAATTTTTACTATTCTCAATACATGATAAGGGTACTATAGTAAAAACAATATTCTCTTTTTTATTTTACATTTTTTTAATTAGTGTAAAATGGTATGTTGGGTCACTCACTATATGATGAAGAGAGTAGTGTTTAATTTTAAAATGAAAAACTTAATTTTTGTTACAATTATGTTTTAGGAAATTTTCAAAACATTTTACAAGTCAAAAATATTTTGTAGAGATAAAGTTAAATTTAAAAAAAAAAAATTAGTTTTTTTTGCTTAGATTATAGTTCATAGGAGTCCGCATATATAAGAGTCCATACTAAATCTTTTAAAATTAATTAGGATTATTAATGGATTAGATCAAATATTTTGTAACAAACCCAATTGACTTCAATTCCCTATTTAATAGTAAGTTCTGTTTTCTTCTCATCGAGTTTCATCACTTATTTATAGGTGAAAAGAAGCTCTTTGGTTTCAGCTTTTGGATTTGATCACAGTATCATGAAGGCAGAGAGAAAGATGGAAGAAATAATACAAGAGTTTCGTGACGGCATTAAGTCAAAGGATCATATGGTAGCTCTTTTGAAACACCAAATAGAAGAAGAGATGAAAAGAGGTTTTGAAGAGAAAGATGATAAGATCAGCATTTTGCTTGAGACTGTATCGAATCTTGAGTTAAAGCTTCGAATGTCAAGCCAAAAGCTCCTGGTCACGGAACATAAAGCACTTGTAGACATGATTACTTCTGTGGCTGCAACAATGGTAGCTGACGATGAAGCTCTTCGTAATACTATCGCAAGTTTTAGAGAAAGTTATGAGAGAAAGATGTCTAAGATAGGTGAATGTAAATGCTACAAATGTGTGTGCTTTATTTGAACTTAAGACGACAGTTGAAGAGTTAGGGAGTGACTTCCTTAATTAGGAAACTGTTTAGGACTATGTGTCTGTTTAATTTGATTTTTCTAGTAATATGAGCATAGTTAGTTAAATTTTTCTATTGAATTTGTAATAGTATGCTGTAGTTTAGTTGATAACTCTTGTGTGTCTCGAGAATTCTATCATGCATGTGATGTAATAGCCGTATAACTTATTGGTCCACGACCGCGAAAACGGGCGCAACAAAACGGTTTTGTCAGATGTCGATATCAATACCATTATGACGGTTTTTTATGTTGAAGAATAAATTATGGTTAATTCCCACCGCAACGATCGCAATCAGTGTTGCGGCATCTATATCGACCGAAATCGCAAAAACTTTTATGCAACCGTGACGCAACGGCGGCCGTTTTGTAAAACCCTAGGTATAAGTGTTTTCGTTCTCCCTTTAGTGTGTTGATGGAGAGATCTAACTTGTTTCTTAGTCTGTGATACTTCTCATCAATTTGCTGTTGACTTTTTATCTTATTTTTCTGTTTTATTGGTTGGTTTCTTTTATTTATTTTGGTTTTGTGCGAACAAATGTATAGAAATTTGAGTTCCTTATTCTTTCACTCTACTTTTATGTATTTTTTTATTTTAAAATCAACACTCTGATATCCTTGAATTTTGTTTGATACTGATACCCTTAACTAATTAAATATTATATTCAACGCCATGTCACTTTTTATTTTATTTTATTTTAAAAATAAATTAAAATTTTAACACAAATTACACTAAAACAAATGTACTCAACTTAAATTCATGGGTACTAAAGATTTTTATCTTATTTTAATAGTTTTAAAAATTTTATGTATTTTTTATTAATATTGGATACTTTTTATTAATCAATTTAATATAAAAAATATATAATAATAAAGATTTAAATATGTGAGTGTAATTTGGACGCATTTAGAGAGTGTAATTAGATTTTTTTTTTCATATAAATTCAAACATTCACGATCATATGCCTTTTTCAAGGTTGTTGTGTTTGTAGTTTGGTTTGTATTTTATCGAGTTTTTTTGGTTTGTTACTTTCTTTTTGTTTTTCTGTTGCTTTTTTTAATCCTCCCTATGGGTGTGTTTGGTTGTGAGAAGAAAGTGGGAAGAGAGAAATAGATGAGAAAGAGTGTGAAAAGAGAGAAATATGAGAGAAATATAGGTGATTTGATGTATTGTTTGTTAGAATAGAAAGAGAATAGAAATAGAAGAGAAAGAAGTGTATTTAACTTTTAAAAAGACCAAAATATCCTTATGCTAAGAACATATAACTTTATGAGAAAAAGGTTCATATACTGACAATGTAAAATTATTTTACACTGTCAATCAATCACAACCTTGTATCAGAATAAATCTCACTTTAAATTAAATTTTTTTTTAATGACAAGGCACTTTGTTAGTTTTCTATTGGATGACAGTGTAAAATAATTTTACACTGTCAGTGCATATAAATTAAACTCTAACTTTATTATATTTAAATAATTTTATAGAAAAATAAATGTAGTTTTAATTTTAATTTAATCAAGAATTTAATAAAAATTACATATGAATTAAATTTCTCACTTACTTTAATTACTGATTGTTGTAAAAATATTTAAATTTAATTAAATGATTAATTTATAAGTTTGCATATAATTTATTACTCTAATTTAATTTAATTATATTAACTATTAATACATATGTATCATAAATGGTATTATTAAATTTTTTACCAAACAAGTATTAATATGGTAATTATTTTGCAAAAAATGAATTTGTTTTACCATCATATTTTGACAATAAGGATATAATTGAGAAATACAGCACTTTTCTTTCTTTCTTCGCTTCATAGAAGAGAAAACATTTGTAGGTGGGTCCCACTAGATTTTAGTCTCTCTCTTCCATTTCTTTGCAAACCAAGCAACAATGATTTGACACTTCTCTCCTTAATCTCTCGTCCCAACTTCTTTCTTTCCTTACTCTTCTCAAACAAGCAGACCCTATAAGTTGTTAGCTCAACTTTTTATTTATTTTTATAAATATTTATTTGTCATTCTTGAAAAAATAGTTTAATAACAAACTTTTTTTGGTTATAAAATTTTATTTTCTTCATAAATTTACAATCATTTAAATTTGTGATGGATAGAGTAGCTCAAATAATATACTACTCCGACCTGATTTATAAGCAAAAATTCTCTTTTTAGATTCATTGAATAATGAATGTATCTAGTCTACATAAAAGACAAGATACATTCATTATTCAATGAACCTAAAAAGAGAATCTTTGCTTAAAATTAAGGCCGGAGGGAGTATATTATGAACAGAGTTAATTATATTTTCCTCATGAATTTGTATTGAACGATCACAGTGAGGTGTAATGTTAAGTTTAAAAAAATAAGTTGAATCATAATCAAATATTTAATGATTGACTAGGTCAATAAGCGCACACACTATTACGAAATATATATCTTACTATAGTTGGAAGTAGTGTTTAAAATATCGGACTGAACTGATCAGTCGGATTGGAAATCAAAGGGGTCATAAGTCTGGTCTCAAAGTTGGATCAGGTATGTTATAGATCGGCCAAAACCGGTAAAAATGGATGAATCGACGGTTTTGGAAAATCGACGATTTAATTTTTTTCTATCAAAATGACGCCGTTTAAGTAAAATATGAGTAGGTTTTGTTCAAAAATTATTTAGAATAACTTTCTCTCGTTTACAATTAGAATTTATTTAAAATTTATTTGAACTTGTATTTTATATTATTTTGTCGTCTGTGATGACTATGTTAAATTTTGAATTTAAAGAATGAACTTGTAAAAATTTTATATTTTGAAATTTTAAAATTTTATAGGTGTCGTGATATTTTTTTAAAGACCGACTCATCTGGTTTGAGTGATTTAATAAATATATAATTTTATTATAAAGACCGTTTTATTCAATGGAGTTATCCAGTTTAATTTGTCATGCAGTTCGACTAAGGATGACAAAAATATCCGTACCCGCGGATATCTGCGGATAAAATCTGTCACAGATATGGTGCAAATATATAACTTAATGGATATCCACAGATAAAATACATGAATATTTAAATGTTGGATAAATAAATCCAGCGTCACCCTTAGGGATTCGAATGAGCTTAACATCCCAACCCATGACGCCTAGAGAAAGCTTACAAACCTTGCTTTAGGTGCAACCCCTGAAGGCTCATACTATAAGGAAATAAAGTTGCACCTTCACTAACAACAAATGCTTTTAGCGCAATGGTAAGCGCTTGATCCTACATTAAATGTCCGTTTGTTAATGGATATGAATACAAATTTAATGATACTCGTATCTGCAAATATCTGTATATGTTAATCAACTATACAAATTATTTAAATATCATTAGTTTAGTGCACATTGTCTTTTCATCTTTTAAAAAAACTTGTATTCTTATTTATTTATTTTTTTAAAAAAATTCTTCGAAGAGAATATTTCACATCTCATACAAATCATATTTGGCCATTTCATATTTAAGCCTCTTCAATACTCCCTATTAATAACGCAGTACAACGACAGGCATAAGATTGGAAGTATTTCAGATTTTATCGTATCCAGAGGAATCCGTGCGAGGGAAAGAATGTCATTCAACATTTTCTGCATTTTTGAGCTTGGATTAAAATGGTTTAAACATAAAATTAAGTATTAACGGGAAAATAAATACATTCTTCAGAGAGAATAACCAATCATGCATGAATATAAACTACTCATTACAAACTTAAACCTATCGATCAGTTGTACTTAACCTACAATACTCGTCAAAATTATCACATATCTCTCACATCAGTGTCCATTTCTGCAACACCTACGAGACATATCACAACCAAGGCTATGTCTAACACAAAGTAGCGAGAACAGTCGCATTCTTGCGTAGGCGATGTTTCGCGCGAAACTCAAACACCGAAGCATTAAGCTTCGATACACAAGTGATTGTTAGCTCTAATCCTATCTCTATAATTGAAAAACTAACATATTTTCTTCCGTAATCAAGATTTGTGTGGTCTATTTCTACAACAACACGAATCCAAATATAAATTGGCGTTAGATTTAGAAGGTTGTTTGATTTAGCGGAGAATAAGTTGGCGTCAGTTACAAGGATGTATGAGTTGGGTGAGGGGAGAATGGGGAGGCGTGGAAGTGGCGTAAGAGGTTGTTTCCGTGGGAGGAGGAGTTAGTGGGAGAATGTATTGAGCGGTTAACCTCGGCTATTTTGCAGGTGGACATAGAAGATTGTTGGTTTTAGAATTTACAATCCTCTTCTTGTTACACGGTCAACAGTTCTTATAAAAGTTTGCCAATGTTGACGATAACAACAATCTGGATTTTAATCGTATTCTGACGAAGGACAATTTGGCTAAGTGATGGTTTCTTGCTACGATCGATCAAAGATGTGTGGCGAATTGTGATGTGGATGAAGACAAAGTTCATTTATTTGTGAAATGTGATGTTTTTGGTAGATTGTGGACTACAATTTCTAATTGGCTAGGTTTTTCAATGACATTTCAAGGAACGTTATTGGACCGTCTGTTACAGTTTGGAGGGTTAGGTGATTTGTCGAAAAATGTTCAGATGCTTCTTAGTACTATTTAGAAAGAGCAAAACACTCGTATTTTTCATTATAAAGAGAAGTATTTGCAGGCGTTATCATAAAGGATAAAGCTTAAGTCCTTTGGTGGTTAAAGTCGAAATGTGTTTCTATTGATTCAGATTATTAAATTTGAAGGCAAAATCTTTTATCGTGCTTATCAACTGTTATGTAGTCAGTTTTGTGTTATTTCTTATTTAGAGCTTTGTGTTGTAATTCCATAGTTTGATGTTGTGATTTCAGATTATTTGTTGTCATCTTCGATACATATTGTACTAAAATAACGTATTTTGATCGTTAATATATTTCTCAATTTGACATTTAAAAAAAAAACAAATACAAAAATCAGTAAGTTAATGTTCTAAAAAAATTCATTTAGTTAATAGTGTTTAATTTTAAAATGAAAAACTTAATTTTTGTTACAATTAAGTTTTAGGTAAATTTTCAAAAACTTTTTACACGTCAAAAATATTTTGTAGAGATAAAGTTAAATTTAAAAAAAAAAAAATAGTTTTTTTGCTGTAGATTATATAGTTCATAGGAGTACGCATATTATAAGAGTACATACTAAATCTTTTAAAATTAACTAGAATTGATAAAAGATTAGACCAAATATTTAGTAACAAACCCAATTGACTTCAATTCCCTATTAATAGTAAGTTCTGTTTTTCTTCTCCTTCTTGTTTATAGGTGAAGTTTCTGAAGAAGCTCTTTGGTTTCAGCTTTTGGATCTGATCAGCTCAACTTTAACCTAATACAGCATCATGAATGCAGAGAGAAAGATGGAAGAAATAATACAAGACTTTCGTGAAGGCATTAAGTCAAACGATCATATGGCAGCTCTTTTGAAACACCAAATAGAAAAAGAGATGAAAACAGGTTTTGAAGAGAATGATGATAAGATCAGCACTTTGCTTCAGACTGTATGGAATCTCGAGTTAAAGCTTCGCCTGTCAAGCCAAAAGCTCCTGGTCACGGAAAGTAAAGCACTAGCAGATAGGATTACTTCTGTGGCTGCAACAATGGCAGTTGAAGATGAATCTCTTTGTGATACTATCGCAAGTTTTAGAGAAAGTAATGAAAGAATGATGTCTAAGAAAGATGAATGTAAATGCTACAAATGTGTATGTTTTATTTGAACTTAAGAAGACAGTTGAAGAGTTAGGGAGTGAGTTCCTTAATTAGGAAACTGTTTGTGTCTGATTTGATTTTTCCAGTAATATGAGCATAGTTAATTAAATTTTCTAATGAATTTGTAATAGTATCTTGTAGTTTAGTGGATAACTCTTTTGTGTCTCGAGAATTCTATCATGCATGTGATGTAATAACGATATAACTTATTGGTCCACAACCGCGAAACTGGCCGCAACAAATCTGTTTTAGCAGATGTCGATACCATTATCACCGTTTCTCTGTTGAAAAACAAATTGTGATTAATTCACACCGAGACGGTCGCAATCAGTGTTGCAGTGCAGCACCTGTACCGACCGAAATCGCGAAAACCATTACGCGACTGAGATGAGACCGCGACCGTTTTTTAAAACCTTAGGCATAAGTGTCTTTGTCCTCCCTCTAGTCAGTGATACTTCTCATCAATTTGCTGTTGGAAATTATTAATACTTAATAATATTTAATCACCATGGGTGTGTTCCAAAATGACAAGAAAATTTTTATGTGAAGTTTGTATTTTGAATATGAAAATAGGCAACACTTCGTGAAGTGTTGCAATAGTCTGTTTGTAGTTTGAATTAGAAATAGGTAACACTTCGTGAAGTGTTGCAGAATGAAAATATGCAACTCTTGATAAATGTTGCAAAAGGCCAAAGCATTATAACTTTTGGAAAAATGAATTGTTTCACCAAGGGTGACTACCTTATGAAACAATACTAAAGTGGCCTATAAAAACCTCATTCTGGATTCAGAAATTAATAATAAAATTGTATATCTAACAAGGCTATCATATTCACTAAATTCTAGACACTCTTTGCTACATCCGAGTTTTCATCCGTCTTATGCAAACTCGATAAAAGTCTGAATTATCCTGGGTATTCCTGCATTCCAACTCTAAGACATATTGATAGTGCTTGAAATACTTATAAGAAAAATGATTTTGTTCAGGATTTTAGCCTCGATCCATTTGACTTGAATTGATTTTTCTAACATTTGATGTTGCTTTTTATCTTATTTTTCTGTTTTATTGATTGGTTTCTTTTATTTATTTTGGTTTTGTGCGAACAACAATGTACCTCTTGTACCTGGTTTGTCCACAAATGTATAGAAATTTGAGTTCACTTATTCTTTCACTCTATATTTTTCTGTATTTCTTTATTTTAATTGTTTTAGATATTTTATGTATTTCTTTTAGTTATATTGGATACTTTTTACTAATCAATTTAATATATAAAATATATAATAATAAATATTAATAATTAGATTATTTTCATGGTTCATAAATTCAAACATTCTCGATCAAATGCCTCTTTTAAGGTTGTTGTGTTTGCAGTTTGGTTTGTATTTTTTCGAGATTTTTGGTTTGTTACTTTCTTTTTGTTTTTCTGTTGCTTTTTTAAATCCTCCCTATAAGTTGTTAGCTCAACTTTTTTATTTATTTTTACAAATATTTATTTGTCATTCTTAAAAAAAATAGTTTAATAACAAACTTTTATTGGTTATAAATTTTTCTCTTCATAAATTTACAATCATTTAAATTTGTGATGGATAGAGTAGCTCCACTAATATTATGAGCAGAGTTGATTATATTTTATTATGAATTTGAATTTACCGATGGTGTAATGTTAAGTTTATAAAAAAATTTGAATCCTAATCAAATATTTTATGATTGACTAAGTGAATGAACGCACACACTATTATGAAATACATATATCTTAGTATTGTTGAAAGTAATGTTTAAAATATCATAATGCAATGATTGATCGTATATTGGATCGAGTATGTTATGAATCGACCAAAACCAGTAAAATTGGATGAATCGACGGATTTGAAAACACCGATTTAAATGTTTTTTTAAAACAAAATGACGTCGTTTAGGTAATTTTAGAAAAAGTAAAATATATGTAGACTTTATTAAAAAATTACTTGGAACAAGTTCCTCTCATTTACAATACTTATTCAAAATTTATTTGAATTTGTAATTTATACTATTTTGTTGTGTGTGATGACTATGTTAAAATTTGAATTTAAAGGATGAACTTCTGAAATTATTATGTTTTGAAATTTTAAAATTTTATAGGTGTCGTGATATTTTTTAAAGACTAACTCATTTAGTTCGACCGATTCAATAAATATATAATTTTGTTATAATTTTTGAAATAAATAACTTTTGATGGTGACTCTGTAGTATTTCGAGAGTTCCTTACACTGGGGTGTTTTTACCGCCGCAAAAGGAAGTACAACAAAATACTTCAATTGTAGTAGGGGTTTGAGGCACGGGACCCATTGTTCCTTTTCCTGTTCACGATAGTAGTGGAGGGGCTAGTAGGTCTAGTAAGGCAAGCTACAATATTTGGAGAATTTAGAGGTTTTAGAGTTAATGACGCCGTGTAACGTCATCTACTACAGTTTGCCGACAACCTTATTTTGTAGTGTAAAGCTCATGGTAAAATCTTTGGAGCTTGAAGGCAATATTGAGAGGTTTTGGCATCAACACCAGTCAGCATTTTATGGAGGGTGCCTCTCATTTCCTAAGTTGTTGTATGGGCACAATACCATTTAACTTCTTAGGTATAGAAGCGGGCTCAAATCCTATAAGGATAGCATCTTGGAGTGGAATAGTAGACAAGATTAGAAGAAAATTATCCTCACGGGCACAATACCGGATCTGAGTTAAGTCTCAGTCGGCTGCGCTCTCTGGCCTCCGAATCGAGTTACACTCTCCCTTTAGGAATTGAGTATTTTCCCGAATCTGAGTTAAGTCTCAGCCAACGGTGCTCTCCAATCCAACCCAGATCGAGTTACACTCTCCCTCCGCGGATCGAGTATTTTACTGGATCTGAGTTCAATCTCAGCCGACTACACTCTCTGGTCTCTGGATCAAGTTACACTCTCCCTCTGGGGATTGAATACATTCCCTCTTCGGAGACTAGGCAGTTTTCCTAGAATAAATACTTGATCCATTTCAACTTGATCAGGTCCGATCTAGTCGTGTTAGATAAACTTCTTGGAAGGAAGCTCCCAGCAGGGATAACTCTTGGTTAAATCATTTCACCTCGCTATGCATGCTTCTTGTTAGGGGGAATCATATATCATATAAGTCTGGTTGTATGCTTACAATAATTTTTTCCAAACCGCAAGGGGCTCGAAGCATATTATATAAAAGGCAAAATTACCCCCTGTGGTCCTTTAAGTTATTTAATTGTAACAACTTGGTCCTTTATGTTGGTTTCGCTACAACTAAATCTTTTAAGTTGACTAACGCCTTCAGCGTTACCCTTGTCCACAGATTCTGTTCAAAAAATGTGATGTGGCACTAACGGTGCTTAGGTGTCACTTAACTTTGCTGACTTGTCTGTTATCTCACTTAAAGGGGAAGAAAAATGACTGGTGCTTACAATTAGAGGATCAAAACGCATTTGTTAAACCCTAATCATAAATTAGTGTGCAGAAGTTACTTGGAGAAGACGAAGGTGTAGTTGGCGTTAGAGGCGAAGACGAGAAGCAGATCATTGAAGCTCCTTGCTGACGAAATCGAGACACTCAGGTAAGTTATGTTCTGTCTATCTTAACGATTCATTGCATGTGGTTCTGTTGTTGATTTAGGGTTTTTGTTCATTATTAGGAAAAATGGATTCAGATATTTTTTTTGTTGATATTCATCATGGGGGATTTTTTGTTGGTGATAACTACATAGAAGGGGAAGTGGCGAGAGGTAGGTTGGATGGTGATAAATGGGGGTACTATGAGATGTTGGGAGTTGTTAAGGAGTTAAATTATCCAGGGTGTCTTGAAGTTTGGTACGACTTTGCTGGAACATTGAAGAAACTAGAAGATGACTTTAGTGCTTTAGAAGCTTTGCACTGGGCCAAAAGTAATGGAAAGGTTGTTATATACATTGTTCACCCTATTTCCCAACCTGAGGTAATTTCAGATGAACCAATTGTTCCACAACCAATTGATCACAATGAGACACACACTGATGCTCAACCTGAAGTAGCTTTAGATGATCCAACTGATGCACAACCTGAAGTAGTTTTAGAAAAGCCAATTGAGCCACAACCTGAAGTAGTTTTAGATGATCCAATTGAGCCACAACCTGGAGATGCTTTAGATCATCCAACTGATGCACAACCTTGTCATACCCCAAATTTGTCCTACCCTTTAACTTCTAACTGGCTTAGGCTTTGCATTCATGTACATACATCACTTAGGTCATAACTCACATCCATGCATTCATATCATTGGTACTATTCAAAGGCTAGCAAGAAAAAGCTCTATTACGAAGAAGTTTGATCAAAGAACAAGAGGATTGAGGTGTAACCATGTAGTTCCATGTTCAAGGAAGCCATCCTGGGTTAGGGTTTCTCTCTGTCTCAAGTCAAGGCATTGGTTGAAGGATACTGGCTTGCAAACCATCCGGTTCTTTAAATCAGGGTTTCTTCGACAAAAGTCAACCAGTTGACTTTTTGGTCAACATTTAATCAGGAACGGTTTCTATGTCGGAAAAGCTTCTCATACCGACTGTGGGGATGCGTTTGTTTGACTGGAGTTGACTGGAAGAGATTTAATCGGGAATTTCATCAATAGTCGGAAAAATCAGAACAGTTGACTTTTGGGTCAAAATCAGAAGAATTATTCAAATGTCGACTTTTGGTGGAAAATCGGGCAAGAAAATTCGAAGAATGGATAAAATCGGGAGTTTGATAAAAAGTTGCCAAAATAGCAAAAAGACAAGCTTCCAACACTTAGAAAAATTTTTGGAACTTTAAATCTTGATGAGCAGTCAACTTCGAGCCTGGATTACACGTGTCTAGAGGATTTATTTCAAAGAAAGTCAAACATCAATATTGTTCAAAACATGGAGGTGAACAATTTTGTAGTTGACCTCTTTTCCATTTGAAGATCGGATCAAAAGTTATTCAAGATCAAAGTTGAACATTTTCATTGGAATGCAAGTCAAATTGCAAGACAAAATTCTGGGCAGCGTGACACGTTTCATCGAACAGGTGGTGTGCTTACTTTGAGATTGATTTCAGAGATATACAAGTGTGCTTTGAAAAGAATTTTGGTGTGAATCTACTCTTTTCTATGCCTTCTACCCAATGAAACAAGAATGAAGCAAATTGAGTGTGTGTTGAACCATTTATGAAGCCTCAAAGTCATGCCTTCATCAAGTCACCATTGCATGGCAAGTTGAGCCGAGTTCTAGGGCACGCGTGTGTCATTTCCACAAACACGTGGTGGGTCAGCTTTGAGTCCAATTATTATTCTCCACAAATCTCCATGTTAAATAATCTTGGTATCAAAATCCTCCTTGCTACGTCCTCCTTCCAACGAGCCATGGATTATATCATTTGGACAAATGATGGACAAGTTAGGAAACCCCAAAGTCAGGCCTCGACCCAATCTCGCTTCTGCCAAGAACGTGAGCCTCAACCCAGGCCAGGTGCGTGTAAGCCAAACAGGTGGGACATGGTGTTTTTATTGCAAATTTTGAGTGACCTCCAGCCTTCATTCTAACAAACTTCCAACACCAATCCTTCCATACTCCATCCCCTCTTCACATCGAGCCAAAGTCTGATTCAAACGATGAAGTACATTGGGAATTATGTGTGTGCAAAGAGAGCTACATGAAGTGTTCTTGGTGCAAGGCATTAGAAAAAAGAAGAGCATCCACTACTGCAAGGGCACGCATATCTTTTCCATAAAACCCCATGCACATGCTGCTCATGTGAAAGGCTCATCAAAAGCTTACCATAATTGAACAACCCTTGTTTATTAAGTTTGTGAGAGGAATGCTACTCTATATGCAAAACCACCATAACACCCATGCAACCACCACTATATAAGTTAAAAGCCCTTCACAAATCGGTACACACACTCTCATTCTTTCATTTTTCTCAAAGCCTTCTCTCCTCACTCTCCTTCCTCTCTACTCCACCTTCTCTCATCTTCACTTCCTCTCACTTCCATAACAAACTCTCCTCTCATCACTCTCTCTCTCACCGCTACAACCACCCTAACCGTTTCCTAACTGCCATAACAACCTCCTCCCTCCACTCACCTTGAACATCACCACCACAACCACCTTCTCCGGTCAAAATCATCATCATCACCTTCTCAAATCAGAGCTCTATATCCATCTTCAATAGTGCAGCTACGAGCAAGATTCTCTGCCTCTCTCATCATGCATCACCTCTGAATCTACTTCTCGGCATTCCGGAGCTACTGCGGCGTCATCATCTTCAATACCTCAAGAAGCGGAGTGCTCTCAAATTTGGAATCAAGAACTTGTTCAGGTAAGTCCTGCAAACTTCTCAGCATGCTAGCTACACATGATAGGTCATGTAGTGTTTATGATACGTTCTGGTATAGTTTTTCGTTGTTCTTGATGATTGGATCCGGTTCGCTCTGAATAATTGTTGTCAGAATGATTAGATCACCTTTTGAGTGCTCTGAGTGATGTGAACCTTGTTCACGCGTTTAAGTTCGGTTTTAATGAAGTTTTGTTCATGTTAGGGCTTGAAAGAAGTGTCCGGTTTGAATAATAGAGCAAAGATTAATAGAATCTAACACTGGATCTGTAATCAGCATGAAAAACCGAGTAGAATAGTGGTGGAGTGATAATTTTCTGGGCATTTTGGTTCGGCGCCGGTGGTGTTGTTCGCCGGAGAAGATGACCGGAGACAACTCCGGCGTCTGAGCTTTGTTACTTCTCCCCTTCCGTTTTCGCCTGCGTGTCCCGTTTCTATTGGTTTACTTCCCCAGCTTTTTGGCATTTTGTATTATCTCAATCATTGGAAGGGGACGTGTCACGGTGTAAATGGTTCAGGAAATAATTTTGTCTTCTAGCCACTTAAAATCCACTTGACCAGTTGATGAATGTGTGAACTCTCTTGATGTCACGATATGATTAATAAAAAACATACGAAATAAAAATGGATTGGTTTGTGTGAAGTAATTGGGCCACACGTACGTGGGCTAACCATCAACTTTTCTGAATTGCACCACCCTGCTACTAATACACCACCATGTAATGACCTTGGGCCTGGACGCCCATGCTCTTCACACCCCTTATTTTGGGCCCAGTTTTGCTTGTAAACAATTTTAGTTCATGAGAAAATTACTGTTGCACCCCCTGCGGTTTAGAGTTTAGTTTTTATTTTAATTTTTGTTTTCTTTTAACCTTTTCTTCATAAATCCTTTTTAACTCACATAAAAATGTATAAAAAATATCCTTGAGTATTTTAGAATGTGTAAATAATTGTCTTGATTTTTGTTATTTTTTTAAAATTGTTTCCATACCTTTAATAAACCATTTCTTTCATAGTGTACTTGTATTTTTGCTTTGATTCTTTTTGTAAGTAATTTTGGATAGAATTTCAATCAAACCTTCCATGTTAGCATTAGATTTAGATTTCCCTTGTAAACAACATTAGATTAGAAAATAGGTTTAGTTCCCTTCTCATCTTCTTTTCCTTTTTCAACTCTAAAATACTTAATAAAAACCTGACAAAGATCATACTGTCACACTTCTGATATATGGTGGGAAAGAAATGATTGGGGCGTAGGCCCCGATGTACGTTCTTCCCCACGTAGTAGAAAAGAAATGATCGGGGTGTAGGCCCCGATGTACGTTCTTTTCTACTAAACGGAAAAGAAATGATTGGAATGTAGATTTCGATGTATTTCTTATCCGTCATTTAGAGAATCGATTGTGGTGTAGACCTCGATGTGCATTCTCTAAATATTCAAAAAAAAAAAACAAACAAAATCCTTTTGGTATGATCTAAGTCACGAATAATTTCCCCTTTAAAAGACACCAACCAAAAACACTTAAAACACTAATAAATGGTTAGATTTGAAACAAAGTAAGGAAGTGATGCGAAGCCTTGTAGTGGGTCTTCGTCATCATGGAATTACCCTTAAAAGATACAAACCAATTCTCTCTCTCTTCCCTCTTTTCTTAAGGGCATTGTTATCTCCGCTCCATTGCATCCTAGGCGATCCCTTATGCAAGAGCGCGAGCGTTAACTCCGCCCAACTAAAAAACACAAAAACAAACAGAAAATCTTGAGCCGAGCTACGGTAACTCTGATTCCTGAAAAGGATACGTAGGCAGCGGGGTAGGGCCCGTGCGAGTACAATTCTTTATTTTCCCTACATTTTGCATTCATTTCGCATTTAGACATAGACATAGTTGCACACCCTTTAGATAGAAACAAGCATAGGTGGATACCATCGAGTACGATGGGCGTGAGGGGTGCTAGCACCTTCCCCTTGCGTAACCGACTCCCGTACCTAGATTCTCTGGTCGCAAGACCCTGTTCCTTCCTTTGTTAGGTTTTCTGATATTCCTTTCCCTTTTGGGATAAATATATTAGTGGCGACTCTGTTCATTTTTCGCGAGCGTGCGACAAACCTGAAGATGTTTTAGATGTTCCAACTGATGCACAACCTGAAGATGTTTTACATGTTACATAAAAGCTCGTAAGGAGCTCAAAACATTGTACGTTGCCACAAGGTCTTAAAGGGGGTACAAAAATCATTACAAAATGCATCCACGTGGATGACTAACAAAAATCACAAAGGGTAATCACATGTCGGGCTAGTCCTCACAGGGCTGGCTCTTTGCGGGGGCAATCTCTTATTGTTCCTTCTCGGCTCCGCCTTCAACTTTGGCCTCCGAGGTTTCGGCATCCATATCCACTAGTCAATCATCCATCACGACCTTGAAGAAATCCATTTCAGTAACATTAAGGTCCGACTGGAAACACAAAGCTTGAGCTTTAGCCCTTTCAAAAGCTTCATCGCCAGCAGCTAGCAGGTCAACCTGGGCATCTTTTAAAGAACACTTCAGCTGTTTGTTGGACTCTCAAAGCTGCTTGACATCCTGGATCAACCCATTTATAGTGACCTCTACATCTTCTTTCTTTTTGGTCACCTTAGTCAACCTCTTTGTAGCCTCCTCCGTTATACGAGCTTGATCTTCAAGATCACCTTTTAGCTTGGTTACCTCTTTGGATAGTTGAATCTCAACTTTTTCGGACTCGTCTCCAACTTCAAAAAGAGTCTGGGTCATCACGGCGCATCTCATCAAGTAAGAACTCACATTGGTAGTCAACTATTGAGCCTCGATGGATATGCCCTTAGCAACATCTTCGTTGGAGTTCAGATGATCATAGAGGAATTTCAAGCCATCAAAGTTGTTGTCCCATAATTTGAATTCGGTGGAGGGTCTCGGCTGCTGACTACAGTCGTCGGCCTGAGTTTAGATTTCGAACAATTCCGACTTCAAGGCAGACTTGTCAGCTCACTTGGCTCTAGCCTCGGCCACCAACTTTCTTTGTTCTTTAATGTAGGTAGCCAACATCTTCATTGCAAATAGAAAAATAAATAAAAACATAAGAACGAGCACAAGATAAACCTCATAAGGTATGAGGCTCACAGAATCCTTACCTAGATATTCCAAGAGTATCTCTTGGTTCCCAGACATTTCCATTATGTCATTTACTTTCATCATGTGGAAGAAGTCTAGTAGGGAAAGCGCTTGAACTTTCTCCACTTTTAGCTTGTCATAATCAAAATCGAAAATAGGTGATGGATTCTCCGTCCAGTAAAAAAGGAAGTGTTAGCTCCCATATGCCACGTACAAAACTCTGAGGCATCTGTTTTTGCTTTTTACTCAAAGAAGCCGATCTTTGAAACCCTTGTAGTTGGAGGTGTAAGCGCGGAGGAAATTCCTTCCAGGAGACCCGTTAAGGGAGACCCAGCTGCCCCAATATAAAAGAAAAAAAATTCTTCACCCATGCCTTTAGGGCGAAAGAGACAAACCCTTTCACCATCCTCACAGGTCTCCAGGATAACATCCTCCTCATTCCCAGTGGATGAGAGGTTTCTGCTAGAGTGAAGTTTCCATATATCGTTGTAATCAATCGTGCTGCACTTGTAGCTCAGAACTTCTGAATCTACGAAGGAGTCGTCCGTCTCCATTAGAACTTCTACAGAACATGATGATTTAGAATCCGAGTCAGAGTCGCTAAAGGATGTGTAAAGGTCACCGTAAACTTCTTTAATGATCTGGTAAAGTTTGATTCGCCCCAAATGACCTTCACAAGATTTCACGCATTGCTCTCAAAGATATTTTCTCTCTTAGGTATTCCGAGGAATAAATGTATTCCTTGATTCATCGCACTCTCGAATGATCACCATTATTGGAAAAATAAAAGCAAAGAAAAGTAAAGAAGAGAAATGTTACTTGAGCAGGAGAGAAGCAAGGGTGTAGGAGAGAAGAGTCTTTAAAACTTTAAAGCGTTACTTTTCGATAGTGTCAAGTGACAAGGAGTTTATAGTCTTTAAATAGCAAGCCTACGAACAGCTAGGATGAAAAGGGATGATGGAAACTTATTACCCATAAAAATCCATCATTACACGGTAAGGCGAAAAGATGCGAGGAAAGGCGCACCATAACTGCTCTTAAAAAGGCCACTGGCACACGCTAAGGTCTTCCTGACCGTTAGATCACGTCGAAATCGATCTCCCAAGTCGCCTCAAGAATTCCAAAGGTCTTCCTGGATGAACACTTCGTCCCTATGGGTCTCGAGATCGGGGGCTTATGTACATACCAAAAATACTTAAACCGACTTATGAGCCCGGGACTAAGATTAGGGCTATATCATAGAGAGTCAACGTCATAGGTCGAGCTGGAATCTGAGATCAGAACTATAGCAAGGAGGCTGATATAGGTTGCGAAGTTGGATCAGCCTGGATGTCGCTCCTCCCCGGTGAATCCCGCAGTACGCCAAGTCGGATAAGCATGGAATCATAGCCGGCGTAGCGGTTACGAAAGCATGAAGAGTTGTTATAACATGAATTGTTTATAAGTCTTTGAATTATATCTAGTTTATTTGAAATCTTAACAAATGATAGGTGAACATTGTCAAATATTTCCACGTTTCATTTTTTGAAGAGTGGTTTTAGAGCCCTCAGCCCTTAGCTAAGCTAATACAAACATTGGATAACCAACCATTGCCTTTTTCCATTTCTCAGGAATTACAAATTTGTAAGTTTTACTGAGAGTTCATATCTTAAAAAATATTAAAGTGCCTAGGACAAATCATGGTATTATTATTACATGTCAATAGTAAGAAACAATAATTAGAGTGGTTTTTTGTTAAAATTGTGCATCTACACTCTGCCAAGATTCCAAGCATAACTGGTTACAAACACTTCTATTACGTCTGTCTGTTACATAATCTCTACCTTTCTTTCCCATTATTCCAAGTATAAAAGCTACCATTAGTATATAGGTGAATCAGTTCATTATTATTAGTCTATTTTCTAAACTCATCAGAAGAAGTTTTGTTAAGAGTGCATATTCCATACTTTTTGTCTGTTACATAATCTCTATCTTTCTTTACCATTATTCCAAGTAGAAAAGCTACCATTAGTACATAGGTGAGTCAGTTCATTATGATTAGTCTATTTTCTATACTCATCAGAAGAAGTTTTGTTAAGAGTGCATATTCCATACTTTTCGTGTGTACCAAGTAATGCATTAAAATCATGAATGAAACTCCATGGGTCTGGATTAGTCTACTAAAGTGCGCTAAGCTCGTCCCATAATTGTTTCCCAATCTGCTAGCCACGTGTGACGTGCTTGCATAAATGGCTGCCATTTAGTGTTTCCTTTCTGCAACGGCTACAATTTACCATGTTTTCCGCAGGCCTCGGTTGAAGGAATTCCATGGTTCTATTTCTATTCCTTTTACTCCTCTTGCCTCATGAATTCAGTCTAAGTCCTCAATTACAAAATAATTCGCAATGGTTTAGTGGTTGTTCCACAAGTTCTCATCCATTGGAGTGGAATGGATCAGAACTATCCAAAATTTAAACCCCCAAGAAGACATTAAAAAACAATGTGACTTAGAGCAGAATGCCAGCCAGCTTAAAGAGCTACATGTAACACACAGAAAATGTAAAATTAAAAGCATCTAAGACGGCCAAAAACTGTGAAAATTTGATAGTGGGGCTTGTTAGTCCAAATTTTTACACTGAATAGAACAAAAAGACCTCACTACTATTATTCAATTCAAATTCAGGAGAAGAACATAACTAACCCTGCTCCTGATACGAAAATCAAATTATACACACACTCATGTTTGTAAAACAAAAGAATCAATTCACAGGAAAAAAAATGAGCTAATTATATGTCAAATCAGGATAATACCTAACTGGACAAAGCTGCTTAAAAGAAAAATATATAGAAGAATCTACACTGCTGCTCTCTGGAACCTGCGAGTTTTTGATAGGATTTCCTTGAGATAGTCATTACGCTCCCTGTGATAATCAATCCACAAACAGAGCTGCCTAATGGCATCCCTCTTTTCCTCTCCCAAACTTTCCTCTTTCTCTTTGATCAACTTCTCTAGATCTTCAACTGTCTTCTTAAGTTCAACAACAGTTGCGTTCACACTGATATTCTCTGATTCATCCTTTCTTGCCTTTGCCTCTAGCTTCTCAACCTTCTCCTTCAAAATTAATTCCTCTTCCTTTTTACCCTTCAACTCCTCCAACAGAGTTAATTCCTCTTCCTTTTTACCCTTCAACTCCTCCAACAAATGGTTTTTATCTTTCTCTAACTTCCCCTTAACCCTATTGATCTCGCAAACATATTCTTTTGCAACCTGAAGCTCGTGTGAGATGTTTGAGATGCTGTTCTCGTGATTTTTGCTTTCGTCCGAAAATTTTCTGCTCACAGTATCTATTCCAGATATCACACTGTTGACAGACTTTTTAATAGTTGTGATAGTTTCATGAAAAGCTTCATTGTTAGCTGTGATTGTTGCTGCCAATGTAGCAATCCTATCTTCAAGTGCACTCTGTTTTTGCTTAAACTTTTCTTCATTTTCATTTTGCAATTGTTCTGTGACCCGGAGCTTTTGGTTTGACATGCGAAGCTTTACCTCAAGATTCCTCACATTCTCAAGCAAATTGCTGATCTCATCTCCTTTTTCTTCCAAGTCTCTTTTCAGGTCTTCAACTTGGTGTTCCAAATCACCTACTATACGATCTTTTGACCCAATGCCCTCACGAAACTCTTCTGCCATTTCTTCCATCTTCCTCTCTGCAACTTCAAGTTTGGCCTTGCATTCATTAAACCAACTGTCAACCTTTTTATATTCTTCATTTAACTTCTGATATGCATCTTCACGTTCTTCCAATGTTCTCTGAAGATCCATATTTTGGTTGGCTAATTTGGTCTTTTCATTCTCAACCACTGAGAGGGTTTCTGCATGTTCTTCTTTTATTTCTTTGCAGTAGAGCTCCAATTCTTCTTTTGTTTTCTGCGAGGAAAGCAAGTCTTTTTCCAGTTCGTTTTTCTGACCATGTAATGAGCTTATATCAGCCAGCAAATTGTTTATTTGAGATGTCAAATCTGATATTTTGGAAGATGATTCTTCCTCATTATCTTTGAGTTTCTTCATGAGAGCAGATAGCTCCTCTTCTCGTTCTTTGGACCTTATTTCTAGTTCAGAATATTGGTTTCGCAACCCTGCATGATGCTCTCCCAGCTCCCTTGCCTCTGTGGTTAAGTTTTCTCTGTGTTCCATAAGTTTCTCTTGTTCCAGGGTTTTTCTGTCAACCTCTTCTTTCAAACTTTGAACTTGAATCAAGCACTCGGAATTTTCTCGGCTTTTTTCCACAAGCTGAACTTCCAAGTCAGATTTCTGGTGTTGTAGAGACTCCACTTCCTTCTGCAATACATTTATCTCATCTGTTTTGCTCTCGATTCGAGTTGACGCTTCATTACTTCTAAAAACTATTTGTTCTTCCAGTTCATTTTTCTGAGCAAGTAATGAGCTTATATCAGCCTGCAAATTGTTTATCTGAGAAGTCAAATCTGATATTCTGGAAGATGATTCATCCTCATTATCTTTGAGTTTCTTCATTATAGCAGACAGTTCCTTTTCTCTTTCTTTGGACTTCGTCTCAAGTTCTGAAATTTGATTTTGCAACCCTAAATTGTGCTCTCCAAGTTCTTTTGCTTTTGTGGTTAAATTTTCTCTATCTTCCATAAGCCTCTCTTGCTCCAGAGATTTACTGCCAACCTCTTCTTTCAGACTTTGAACTTGAATCAAGCATTCTGAATTTTCTCGGCTTTTTTCCTCGAGCTGAACTTCCAAGTCAGATTTCTGGTGTTGTAGAGACTCCACTTCCTGCTGCAATACGTTCATCTCATTTGTTATGCTTTCGATTTGAGTTGATGCTTCATTACTTCTAAAAATTATTTGCTCTTCCTGTTCATTTTTCTGAGCATGTAGCGAGCTTATATCAGCCTGCAAATTGTTTATCTGAGATGTCAAATCTGATATTTTGGAAGATGATTCCTCCTCATTATCTTTGAGTTTCTTCATTATAGCAGATAGTTCCTCTTCTCTTTTTTTGGACTTCGTTTCAAGTTCCGAAATTTGGTTTTGCAACCGTAAAATCTGCTCTCCCAGTTCTTTTGCTTCTGTGGTTAAAGTTTCTCTGTCTTCCATAAGCCTCTCTTGTTCTAGAGTTTTTCTGTCAACCTCCTCTTTCAGACTTTGAACTTGAATTGCATACTCGGAATTTGCTCGGCTTTTTTCCTCGAGCTGAACTTCTATGTCAGATTTCTGGTGTTGTAGAGACTCCACTTCCTGCTGCAATACCTTCAACTCATTTGTAAGGCTTTCGATTCGAGTTGAAGCTTCATTACTTCTAAAAACTATTTGCTCGTCCTGTTCATTCTTCTGAGCGTGTAATGAGGTTATATCAGCCTGCAAATTGGTTATCTGAGATGTCAAATCTGATACTTTAGAAGATGATTCATTCTCATTATCTTTAAGTTTCTTCATTATAGCAGATAGTTCCTCTTCTCTTTCTTTGGACTTCGTTTCAAGTTCTGAAATTTGGTTTTGCAACCCTAAATTGTGATCTCCCAGTTCCCTTGCTTCTGTGGTAAAGCTCTCAAGTTTCTCCTCTATATCTCTTTTCTGGTTTCGCAGTGACTCTAGTTCCAGTCCCAGATTTGAGATTTGTGCTTCTAGTTCCTTGATTTGATTTGAGGACTCATTCTGATGCCCTTCATGCATTTGAGTGAGGGTTGAAACTTCTCTTTCTCTCTCATCAAGTTTCTCCTTTAACTGACTTGATTCAGTTAGAAATTTATCCTCTATATCTCTTTTCTGGTTTCGCAGTGACTCTAGCTCCAGCCCCAGATTTGAGATTTGTGCTTCTAGTTCCTTGATTTGATTTGAGGACTCATTCTGATGCCCTTCGTGCATTTGAGTGAGGGTTGAAACTTCTCTTTCTCTCTCATCAAGTTTCTCCTTTAACTGACTTGATTCAGCTAGAAATTGATCCTCTATATCTCTTTTCTGGTTTCGCAGTGACTCTAGTTCCAGCCCCAGATTTGAGATTTGTGCTTCTAGTTCATTGATTTGATTTGAGGACTCATTCTGATGCCCTTCATGCATTTGAGTAAGGGTTGAAACTTCTCTTTCTCTCTCATCAAGTTTCTCCTTTAACTGACTTGATTCAGCTAGAAATTCTTGTATTCTGCTTTGAGACAGCTGAACCTCATTTGAAGCCTGTGAAAGTTCGGCTTTTAGTGATTCATTTTCTTCTTTTGAGACCTCCAGATTTTTGCTTATAGCTGTTATTTGCTGTTCTGAGTGTTTCATTTCCTGCTTCAGAATAGAAAGTTCATCTGTTACTGTTTGTAATTCTTTCGCAGCCACCAACTTATCATCTTTCAGCTCATCAATGAGGTTTCTCAGGTCAGCTGTAATCTTCTTTTCCTCGGCAATCTGTTGGAGAGCTGTCTCTTTCTCCTTGGCCAGGCTATTGTTTTCTGTCTTCATATCCTCCAATCTTTGACTCAGTTCAGCTTCTACTTTTCCAGCACTGTCCAATTGCTTATTCAGTTCAGTATTCTCCGCTAAGAGTTTTGATCTTTGAATCTCTAATGCATCAGCATCAGTTTTCAAACCCAAATTAATTTTGTCTGCTTCTTGTAATTTGTTCAGTGCTGCTTCGTGTTTTGAATTTATTTCCTCCTTCTCTTGATGTGTAATTGTCAACTTCTGATTTAACTCAGCTACTTCCTTGTGCACCACTTCAAGTTCTTGTTTTAATCCATCATTTATCTTTTGAAATTCATTTTGTAGTTGTCCATTTTTGCTGTCTCGGTTCTTTGAAGAATAATCTGAATCCGAGCCAGAGCTAGATGAAGAACTAGATGAAGAACTTCCCTTTTCTCGCTTGCCCTTGATTTTTTTCTTTAACTCGCCTGTCAGATGATCATACTTTGTATAAAGCGATTGGTATTGACCGTGGAAATCCTCAATCAGATCAGCAAGTTGTCCCCTCTTCAAATTATCAGCTGGGGTACCATCCTCTTCAAGGTTGTCGTCATCTTTAATAAGTTTCAATACCTTTCTCACTTTCTCGTCAAATTCTGTAAGAAAAGTAGAAAAAGTCCAAATCATTTGTTTGATCTCCATAATTATATACATGAGTCATAGCATAAATACATGAATCACAGCATATTTTGCATCATAATCTTTTCTTAATATCACATTTCAGCTGTCATGGAGAAGAGTCTAATTGTTGATAGAGATCATACCTGTTTTAGTTCCTCGGAGCTGCTCTTCTTTATCAGGATCAACGTGACTTCCAAGCAGCGATTTTATAGATTCTCTCCAGCGTTGTTTCACCATCTTCTCCACTAATATTCAATTTCTTAGCAATATCCAATCAAATATAATTTGTTCACCATGTAGATTCCAGGAAGTGAAGAGCTGAAATTGTAACAAACTTATTTCTTAATGAAAAATGTAAAATGAATTATTGTAGGAAATATGTATAGTTATATTTTTTTTAGTTTTGACATAAAAAGATATTTAATTAATGCAGTTTCTATGTCACCACAAGAAGTACGGTGTAATACTATGATATCGCAGTCAAAACATATGGCAGGAAATCTATCGCAGACACCTGCCGAAGGGAAAGCAAAAAGTATTGAAATATAAGAACGATTGTATAATTATTTGTGGTCCATTCGAACATGCCACTATAAAAACAAAGGGCCAAAGAAAAGGTGAATAACTGTAATTGTTTGGCTTAATTCAGTAGTAAAAAAGATAGTACTAGATGACATTGCCATCATTACTGTTACTAAACCAAAATGTGATTCACTAAGCTTCTCAGAGTCTGGTCCCGAATTCGTAAAAGCTTTTAATTAACCCCTACTGGTCCAACGAGATTCTATTTTTGAGAACAGATTAATAAAATGAAATTAGATCATCAGTTTTAAAATTTAAAACAAATAAAAACAAAAAGAAGAAAAAGAAAAGGAGACACTGATTAAAAACAACTCAGCTACACTCTGGCTCCACTACTACAACGTCAGGAATCTTCCAAGAATTGAGTTATTTTATTAAACAAAAAACAACAAATCTGTAATAATACAACTACTACTAAGAAAAACTGGTCACTGTAATAAGCAAATATTATTTTTGAGGATTATTGAATAATCAATATATCTGTTTATTAACTAGACTTAGACTAGATATATAAGTTATTCAATAAATTTGAAAATGGAATATTTGCTTATAACCTATGAAACACGGACACACCAAAAATACGACACCGACACTGACATGTCAACACCGATAATAATTTGAAAAATAACTAAATTAAACCAAAAAATAAATTAATTAAACCAACACTGACACGTCAACACGGATAATAATTTAAAAAAATGAATAAATTAAATGTAACCACAAGTATCAGTGTCGGATTCGAACATAAACGCAACTTTTTTACATGCAAAATCCCTAAAACCGATGCTCAATATTCTTATAATTGTCACTATATTGGTAAAACTTGAATAAGTACCTTAAGAATATACTTTCAGTTTTCCTTCTTTCTTCTCTTCCGAATCTGTTAAAGAGACGAAAAAAAATTATAAAAGAAAAGCAAAAACAAATAGAAATTCTAAAATATATACTACTGATTTTGAATAGCTGATATATACTTTTCTTTCCAATCAATTTTTTACTAGTTTTTTTTTTCTCGCTTAAATTTCAAAGTAAACTAAAAGAAGAAGATAATCATCGAAGATCATCTTCATCTTCATCTTCATCTTCAAGAAAATTAATAGCACAATAAATTATTCAGATTAAGGATCAAGAATTCAAGATACAAACTGAACTAACTTCAAATCAAAACCACATGCAAAAGCGGAGAATACAAAGAAACACTAACAACTAATCAACAATCAAACTATGAACCAAAGAGAATGAAATTGAAGCTTACATGAATTCAGTTTCAGCAGATTACGCTGATCTGAACGAATCAAGAAGGTGAAATCAAAGAGCTTCAACTACAATAAAAGGATCGAGAATTGAGTTTGCAATTTGAAACGGAACTGAAAATTTCGAAGAAGAAAAAATCGGAATTCAGAGTTGTTTGTTACCTGAGAGAGTTGAGAAGAAGATGGTGAAGGATTGAAAGAGCGTTAAGAAGAGTTAGAGAAAATAATTTGATTTTGTTTAAATGATAATATGAAATGAAAAGTGGTTTTGTTTGGATTAGAGCGCTCTAAAGATGTGCCAGCATTTTTCACCTTCAAATTTCGTGAATGGAATCTTTGGATTGATATTGGGATGTTTGACCCTTTTTTGTTTATTTATTACGATAGTGCCATTGCATGATTTTCGGGGTTTTTCTTGCGCGGGGACATGGTGATGACTTGTCATCATGGTTATTTTGAAATTTCTACTCACTTTCTTTTATGTCGAAGCGATTGGAAATGTAAACTTAATTTGGATTTAAATCTAATTAGTTCCATCTATTAAAGTAGTATTAATTTTTTTTTAAATCAATTTTTCAATAAAATTTACATAATTTTATGTGAAAAAAAAGATATATATTAACCCTAACTTAATTTTACAGTATCAATCAATAACCACTACGTATCTCGTCCATCATATACAACTTTTAAGCTAATGAATAATGAATTTCTATTAAAAAATAACAGTGTATGTCAGCTTATATTCATTAAAGTTTAATTTTACCTTGATCAAAAACATTTATATAATTTTATTGGAATATTTTATACTATTTTTATTAATGGAAATTTATATTATTTAGATTTAAATATTGTTTTCAATAAAAACAATTACAATTCAATTTTAAACTATTTATATTTAAAAATATAGAAAATACTAGTGACATGTCATAAGGTACAAGTAAATTAAAAGAAAAAAAATTATGTTGAAAATTGTGCATTAAAAAAATTAATTTAAAATTAATCAATTCAAATACAAAAATTATATTGTTATTTTAAAAGTTTGTTTGGGAGTCTGGAGGAGACGAGAGGGAATAATTTGAAAAGAATTTTTTTTAATTATATAAAAATTCAACATTTAAAATTTACATAAAATAATAAAAGAGTGTTTATAATTAATATTTTTTAAATTTTAAAATGTTGTAATAACATATATTATATTTAAACAATTTAGGTAATTCTTCCAAATTCCTCCAATAATATAATTTTTTTAATTTTCTAAATTAGGAGAATTTCGTTTTTTGAATAAAAATAAATCTCAAAAATCTTCTCACCTAAAATTTTTTATTCTTCTCGCTCAATTTTTCTCCCTTATTATCCAGACATCCAAATAAAATCTTAGAGATATGAATTACACATAAATTAAAGTATGCGGACAACATGTGTCTCTACTCTTTTGAATGGTAAATTTAATTCTCTTAAAAATTATATTCATAATTCTCGGAGATGAAATATTATTAGTATGAATCTTGGACTCTATGTAAAAAATCCATTATTTTTTATATTCGAACGCGTTTTCTCATATTTGATTATTATATTTAAAATGGTTTAGCAAAATTTAGTTTAGCGCAACTAACATCGATTAATATCAACAAAAATTCACTTTTTAAATTTATTAAATAATTAATGTACATGATCTTTATATGGATCAAATTCATTAATAATTAAATTAAGTGAATTAAAAATTATTTTTTTATAGTGAATATTATTATTATTATCAACTTTTAAATTTTCGTAATTCAATTGATAATATATATGTTCTTTTTACAAATTTAATATCTATAAAGATAATGATTTATTTCAATCAAACAAATTTGTAAATTCAAATTATGTTATGAGAATTGATTGTAAGACTAAATATATCAAATTTAAAAGTAAAAGTTCAAAAATATAAAATATAGTATTTACTTTTATTTTATAAAATGTTAATAAATCAATTTAACTAATAGTCTAAATAGAGTTTAGATTCTAAAATAGTACCATTAAAGTTGATCTCCTATTTTCCCTAATCTTCATATTACAAGTAACTTACCTACATTAGCTCTAGTCCTCTAACTATTTCAGTGTAACCCCGCAGTCATAAATTGCAACAATATTAATGACACTTATAAGAAAATGGCCTTCGCATTCACAATGTAAAAATTTTAAATTATTAATGAATGACGGTTATGTATTTCGTTAAATTAGATGGAAATTTTTAATTAATTGTATGACATGACATATTATTATATTTTTATTGAACCACAATGTAAAACTATGAGTTAAAAGGTAGTGCACTGACAGTGTAAAATAGTTTTACACAATCATCCAATAAAAATTCATCGATATATTTTCCATATCATTAAAATTGTTTTTAATTAAAAGAATTGTTTAATTGGATACATGATGGTGATTGGTTCACCGTGTAAAAATATTTAACAAAATATTTTACACTGACAGTGCATCACCCCTTTTCTCTAAAACTATTTTACATTTCTGTATATCTCGATTAAACTCTATATTTATTTATCTTTTAACTCTTTCATATACATACACTATCACAAGAGAATGTAAAGTTGATTTGTTTATAAGTAGATTGAAAATTTTTTTGTTTGTGAAAAAGCTAAAGAAAAGGAGAAACTATAATTTTAAAAAGAAAACGTCTATAACATCAGCCCCAAGAATGTTTTTCTGCTTAGGAAGAGGATAATTCAACAACTTAATTGTCTAGCCGAAAGGTATAAGAGGTTTCTGCTTTGTGTAACACGACTTTGATGTATTGGATCATTATTGCATAATAGTAAGAGTGAGATTCGGTAATTCTTAAACTTTAGGATGACCCAGTAATACTAAATCATTTGAATTTCTTGATTTACAAATTAATGAACTTAAGAAAAAGAGTGATCAATGAACGGTATGCAAAAGTAAAATTGAAAAAAAAATTAATGATCTAAACCATTATAAAAATACAATTAATTTTAAAAATAAAGAAATATACAGTGTAAAATATTTTTACACTGTCAACTAATTACAACCATGTATTCAATTAAAACATAATTTTAATCTGAAAAAATTAATATAACATGATAAGTGTAAGAATTTTAATTAGTTGTATGTGTAAACTTAGTTTACACTACTACCTTAAAACTCTTAATTTTAAAAAATATTAATATGACATAATAAATATAATTTTTTTTATTAATTGTATGTATAACATTAGTTTATAAATTTGTACACTATTTTTAAACTCTACAAATGATAGGTAAGAGTTTAAATGAATAAAGTCATCTAATTAACTACTCCTTTTGAAAACCGTTCCTTATGTTGCAAGTTACTCACCTACAACCTATTGAAACTCCACTTTAGCTAATACCGTGGCAAATTAAAGATACTCACAAGGGTTTAAAAAAACAAATCAATAGTATAATTACAAATAAAATAATATATGCGCATCTTTTTTCAAGTTTAAAAAATTCAATTAAAAATCTTTAAAAGGGCTAGATCCGTTTAAATTTTATATTGTGTTTGAATCAAGAGTTAATGAGTATTTGAAATTCTAAATAAAAAAATGTTTTTTAAATAAATTAATTATTTTACCTTTTAATACATTGAATATAATTATTTAATAAAACATATTTTGTATTTCTTAAAACAGTCGATTTGAATTGACTACAAATATTTTTTTCTAAATATACTATTTTAAACTATCAACGAATACTTATGAGACACTAGTTAACATCTCCTTTAAATTAATAGCATGTAACAAAACAGAATGAAATAATCATAATTTATTAATTTAAATATACAAATAATGAATGGAGTGGAACTAATCATAATACAATTTATTAGATCTCATTAGGGATGTCAACGGGGCAGATATTGTTCGGAGGATGTTTCTCCGCTTCCCGCCCCGCCCCCAAATTTAGTCCTCATCTCCATCTCCAATCCCCGCCACGGGGGATATTTCCCCCCATCCCCATCCCCACAGATCCCCACGGAGATCGAATCTTAAAAAAAATTCTACACTTTTTGATCAAAAATATGACACTAGTATTTTGTTATTTTTTTCCGTATTTTTTAAAACGCATATAGTTGCATCTTTATTTTATAAAAAAAATAAAAATACATCTTGCATCAATAATAAATAAATAAAAAAAAGCAAAAGAACT
Source organism: Vicia villosa (assembly GCF_029867415.1). Classification (NCBI taxonomy): domain Eukaryota; kingdom Viridiplantae; phylum Streptophyta; class Magnoliopsida; order Fabales; family Fabaceae; genus Vicia; species Vicia villosa. Next base: position 164,814,817 of record NC_081184.1, on the reverse strand, counting down.
TGATGTTGCTAATATTTTTTATGCAAAAAGAAATAAATAAATAGTAACATAACTTGCTACCGTGCTTCCACTAATTTACTACAACAATACCGATGTCGTCCAACGCAAGTGGTTGATTATGTGTGACAAATCTATAACTTCTAATGACTCTTCATTTTCTAATACATTGATATTTTTCATGTAAAATTATATAATTATATAATATATAAAATATATAAATTAAAATATATCGTCGGAGTCGGGGAATCCACGGAGACGGAGGATACTTTTCCAATCCCCGCCCCAAAGTGTTATCGGGGGAACTTTTCCCTCCATCCCCATCCCCACGGGGAAAAAAATCCCTAACTTTGGATCTCCGCACAGATATTCCCCACAGGGATCCCCATTAACAGATGCAATTGACATCCCTAGATCTCATTCTATATTTCATATAATTTAGTGTCTATATATTGTAAAGTGGTTTTATAATTATTATAATTAAAATATTAAAATAAAATTAAAAGCTCTGTATCTTTATACTCCACTCTATTTTATTATATATCAATCAAAAAATTCTATTGATATAAATTTTATTTATTCAAATTTAAATTACCAGTCAATTAATAAATACAAATAATATTTCTTATTTTCTTCAATTTTTATATAATTTTCCATAAATTAATTGTTAAATATTTATAGTAATTTATAAGTAAAAATCAATACTTCATACTTATTAATAAAATTCAAAATTTTGAATCGTTTTTAGATATAAAAAACTACTTTTAATTGATTGTTGTATATAGATAAAATAGAGACAAAATAAATTAAACGCATTTTGTATTTAATTTTACCGTAAAATATATGTATTTTAATGTAATTCAAATCTTAAGTATCATGTACTCCCTCTGGTCCTATTTATAAGAAAATATTTACTTTTTAGATACATTAAATAAATAATGTATCTTGACAATATACTGTTCAGATACATTATTTATTCAATATATCTAAAAAGTGAATATTTTCTTATAATACATTAAATAAATAATGTATCTTGACAATATATTGTTCAGATACATTATTTATTCAATATATCTAAAAAGTGAATATTTTCTTATAAATGAGACCGGATCTAAAATAATAGTACATGTGAGTGTTGTGTAAAAAAGAAATTAGCATAAAAATTATACACTTTAAATTATACCACTACGTTGTAATTAACGTTAGATGCAAAAATATTGTGAGACAGAGCAACTGGTATTGTTTAAACGTGGTGACATATGGAAAAAGTAGCAGAATTAGGAAGAAACAAAATTGGCAGAAAGGTGCATAATAGGATGCCACGAAGATCCCTTTTTAGCATCTTGTATTTGATGATCTGTCTCCAGCTGCGGCTTTTTCATGTGTCTGTAACCAAGCTGCTTCCCCGTGCCGGCAATTATAGGTCACGTGGCCAATTATTGTCATCATTTAGAACCTCTTAGTGTTTTTGTATTTGGTAGTATTTGTTTAGAATTTAATTAAAATATATACTATAAAGTATTTTTACATAGATCAAAGTTATCATAAATTTATAATCGAATTTTTACCTTGACTCGTTTTGATTAGATAAAATTGAAACGTATAATCGTTGAGTTTATTTCATTACAATATATATATATATATATATATATATATATATATATATATATATATATATATATATATATATATGCTTTGACTATGTATAACTTTATGTCGAAAATTAATATATGTTTTGAATGAGTAGAAAGCCAACATGTAAGAATTATGATAATTGGAAATGATATACTTTAATATTTCTTTTGGTTCTACAATACGTTTGAAATTTTAAATAAAACTTTGCTATTAACCTATTTGCTAAACTCAACAATAGAAACTGAAATAAGTCTGTCTATGTTTATGTACAAAATAAGGTTATTTAAAGTGAATAAAATATTAAAGTGGGAGAAGTTTTATTCGGTTGGGCTTTTTAAAATTTCAAGAAAAAAAGAGGTAAAACCAAGTTAAAGAGTAAACTCCAACGATTAGTTTATAGATTTTAGAGCGATTTAAATCGTGTAAAATCGTTCCACTATATGATTTTACTTAAAAATGATTTTACCTGCGATTTAGCACTAAATGCCGACCTAGAAACGTAAAATCTAAGAGTTTAGGTTTTAAATCGTGATTTTAACAACCTTGTCCTTGACATAGACCGTAAAATCAGTCTATAGTAATTAATCCCTATTATGCATTTATATCCTACTTCCTCCGTTCCACAATGAGTGGTCCATTTAGAATAAAATGATGTCTCAAAATAAATGATCCATTTCAATTTCCAATACACTTTTTCCAATTATACCCTCTAATTAATAAAATGTTCAACATTCCCAATACATGATAAGGATACTATAGTAAAAACAATATTAGCTCTCTCTCTCTCTCTCTCTCTCTCTCTCTCTCTCTCTCTCTCTCTCTCTCTCTCTCTCTATTTTTTTACATTTTTCTTAATATGTGTGAAATGGTGTGCTGAGTCACTCATTGTGGGACGAAGAGAGTACAAATCAATTTTATTAAAAAAAGTTTAGATTTAATTATATTTTTGATATGATATCAAATGTTTTGTTTAAGATACAATAGGTTATATTTTTTTCCAGTTTTTTCTATCGATTTATCCACTATTTATTTACACGCTTCTGTAGCGGTAAAAAATTGAAACTAAGTCATTGATTGATTTAAATCATATTTTAATGAAAGTCTTCACCGCGCTTTATTGTTTTTAAAGAAAATGGGAAAATAACAAAGTAAAACCCAAAGAAGTTTTTAAATAAAAACTAATAAAATACACAGAGTTCTTAAGTTCGGAGGTTAGTTATACAAAGAGAACGTATTAGCACTCTGTGTATCTATATCTCTTTGAAATATATATATATATATATATATATATATATATATATATATATATATATATATATATATATATATATTAGATTTTATTATTGTTATACTTGTTTGTGAAAAGAGTTGGATGGTGAGAAAAGAGTTTTATTATGCTCGGCATAACATCGCATCTTGTGCCTACATACCTATTAAGTGCAATAGGGAAGTCAGAGAATTTGTAGTTCTCCTTAAAATAAAAAAGGGCCAACGTGGCAAAATGTTTTTGGGTGTTAAGTTTTAGAATTACAGAGTATGTTTTTGAATTGCTAAGCTTTAGAAATGCAGAGCAAGTTTTAAAAGGAGACTAAGCTTTAGAAACACAAAGTAAGGGTTTGAAATGCTAGGTTTTAGAAATACAAAGCATATTTGAAAAAAAGTCAAGCTTTAGAAATGCAAAACAATGGGTTTAAAATGCTAGGTCTTAGTAATACAAAGCATGTTTAAAATGGGCTAAGCTCTAGAAGTGCAAAACAATGATTTTGGTGCTGAGTTTTTAAAATACAAAGCAAAGATAAATGAAGGAAAAGAGGTGGGTACCTTGACAATATTTGTCAATACTATCTCATTCATTTGGATTGGAGACACAAGCAATATCAATGAGGAACCATGCAAGCATAAGGATCTCAAGCAAACATCCAGGTAAAGTATCTTAAGTAATATCTATGAGATATGGTATATGTATCATGAACAAAGTCAAAATATGTTTAGTATAAACAAAGTCAATCCATCATATGGATATGACAATATCAAAGGGAAAATCCTAAAATAATCATCAATATGATTCAAGGATAGATAAGTGTTAAACAAACAAAGGGGTCAATATATTTACAAGTAAACTTAAGGTAAGTATAAATATTATGACCTAGTAAGAATAAAAGACATGTCTCAATAAAGTCAAGCATCAAGATCTTAATCACATCAAGTATATATGGACATATGGGTGTGTATGAACATGTGAACATGTGTATATGAATATAGTAGTATCATGGATAAGCATGGACATATCAAGTATAAAGTGATGATAATACATAATAAGACAAAGCAAAGTTAAATATGGTATCATGGTAGACAAGTATTCACACAAATATATGGATGAACCATGGAGTCAAGTGAAGTATGGTAAAAAAATATGAACATATAAACATGTGATCAATCAATCAACATGAATATTAAGTGACCAAGACAAGTAAATCTCATACAAAGCATACATACATCATGTTGGAATATGCATATCAAACAAATATGTACACATGTGGTCTAAACTAGTGTGAACATTAAATTAGTATAGACAATCATCAAGTAAAGGGATCATATCAAGATATATCAAGTATATAAATATGGCAAGATCAAAACAAACATTTGTTCATGGTAATCACCTTAAGTATATAAGATTAAGACAAATATGTACACATGTGGTCTAAACTAGTGTGAACATTAAATTAGAATAGACAATCATCAAGTAAAGGGATTATATCAAGATATATCAAGTATATAAACATGGCAAGATCAAAACAAACATTTGTTCATGGTAATCACCTTAAGTATATAAGATTAATCACAAACAATATATTAAGATTAAATGAGAAAAACCCTAATAAATTAATATGGTATAAACAAGTGTGAACTCCAAGGCATGGCATCAATTTCAAGTTAAGATCATATATGAATTAGGGTTTTCAAAGTGAAGTGTATATTTAATCAAGTTTTAATCACTTCATAAAAAATTAATTCATGGTAAAGAATCAAAGTTAGAATAATAGTATAAATATCAACAAATCATCAATTCATATCAATATAAAACTTCACTTCATAAAAAATTAATTCATGGTAAAGAATCAAAGTTAGAATAATAGTATAAACATCAACAAATCATCAATTCATATCAATATAAAACTTGATATATAATAGGTTATATATGATATATGGATGGCGAATGTGAGAAAAAATCAATGGAAACTTGAGAGAAAAGGGGAATTCAAAATTTGAATTATTTGAAATTCCAACAATGGTGTTTTTTGTGAAATTTGGTATATTTGGTTATGAGGAAATGAGATCTATTTATAGAGGTTCCAAATGGCTTATGAAAGTGAAACAAAGTGGTTTTGGTCATGGTTCAATGTTGGTTTGTTCATTTGGTTTCTACAAGTTTCCAAAATTATTCCCCCTTTTGCAAGTAACCTCAAATATTTTGATTCCACTTGGTCATATTGTTCTATCAACCATATTTTCATGATCCTTGACCTTAAGAGTCCATGGTTGATCAAAAATTTGAAAAGTCAAACTTGATCCTTGAACAGTTGACTTCTTCAACAAATGAATTGTAATTTTTTCAATACCAATGAATCAAACTCCTCTAGACAATTGAATCATATGAGTGGACTATAATGAAGTACTTGAGGACCTTGAATCATGTTTCAAGTCAAGAGATCATGCTTTGACCAAAAGGTCAACACTCCAATGAATTAGGTCAAAAAACCCTAATTTGTGCATCATATGAATTTGAAAGTTAATGATCTTGAATTGAGCATATTTGGACTTGTATATTTTATGAGGGAAATCACTTGATCTTATGAGAAACTTGAGCCACTTTGAGAGCGACAAAAACCCTGATTACTTAAGCTCCTTGATCTAACATACCTATCTTGTAAAAGAAGTAAACAGGCAAACACATATCTCTGGTATCTTGAGGTTAATGATGATGTATGAGGATCTTTAGATAAGATGAATAATGATGATGATGATTAAACTCTTTTGGATTTAATGCAAATAAAGTGAGATCTTAGGGTTAAAAATTGGGATATGACAGCTTCATATATCTAATTCTGAGCGTAAAACGGTGCATTAAAAATTCTACATTAAAGTTATAAGTTGAGATAATACTCATTTTATAGAGATGAGTTATGATCAATCATATTTCTTAACTAAATTTAACATAAAATAATAATAATAGTTTAATACACCATCAATAGGGTCTAATATGAATTAAATTATGTTTATTTAATTTCTTTTTATATTCTATATTTTTGTTAAAAAGAATTACAAAAAAATTATTTAATGAAATTATAAAAAATAATAATTTAAATAATTTTTTATAAAATATTATTTTAAATACTTTATAATTTTGTTATAGTATTTTTTTATATTGAAACTTTGAAAAAATAATTAAATTAAAAAATTATTTTAAATAATTTTCTATAAAGTCATTTTCAAATATATATATATATATATATATATATATATATATATATATATATATATATATATATATATATATATATATATATATATATATATATATATATATATATATATATATATATATATATATATATATATATATATATATATATATATATATATATGTATGTATGTATTTAAAAAATGAATTTGAAATTATTTTCACTAAATATCAAAACTCATTTTTTTAATTTATGAAAAATGAGTTTGAAGTATTTTTTTTTTACTGAATATCGAAACTATTTTTTTTTAAATTAAAAAATAATAATTTTGAAATAATTTTTACTGTTTTTAAAAAGTTCTTATAAAAATCAATTTTAAAAATTATAAAAAAACAAACATTTTTTAAAATCTATAACAAATGGACCTCATATACATAAATCTATTTTATAAAGCTCTTTTTAAAGTTTAAACTGGAGAAGGAGATGATTGAGTAAACAATAAACTTCTCAACATACAAATTAACCATGACTTGAAATAAAAGATACTACAAGTTGGGCATGTATGAAAACCCTCAAAGTTATGTCCATAGGTATTATCACAAGCAATCATATAATGATTGTTCTTATGAAATCATAAGCCTAATAAATGATCATAATATGTGGCCAAATTTTGAATACCGTGGCATATTATTCCATAATTACAAGCATAGGTCTAGTAGGCCAAAACAATTAAGGAGAAAGGAACTTGGTGAGGGAAACCAACAAAACTAGAAGAGATCAAACACTACACAAGTGTAAGAGGTGTTTGGTATATGAATATAATGGAAGAACCTACAAACTTCCTAATCCAAACAAAAAATCTACAAACTTCCTAATCCAAACAAAAATAATGTGCTAAATAAAGGGAATGGTCTTAAAGAGAATGCAATAACAGAAGTAAATGAAACAAATGAAGGAAATTCAATACATACAAGTTTGATAACAAATTGTACTTCACAATTACCAACTAAGTCCCAAAATATTATAGGTCCTACTAAGTCCCATAATCAAAACTACAAGTGTGTAAATTTTGAACATACAAGTTTAGCATGTCTCCAAACACACCCTAAATCAGCAATAAACTTCTCAACAAACAAATTATGTGACTTGAAATTTTCTTTTTCCAGCGAAGATTTTACAAAAGGTCTCTTATACAACTAAGACAAGGTCTAAAATTAGAAGAAAAAACTGACAAACTACCAACATAAAACTAACTATAAAACAAATAAAAGAGATGTTCTAACAACTATTAAATAAGGACAATTTTTAAAGTTAAAAGAATTAATAATAGAATGAAAAAAATTTCAATTTTACAAAATTGTGGACTATTGGCCTCCAATAGCTCCATGTACAATAAACAGAAAAGAAAAAAAGTTCATGTCTTCTTATTATTTCTCATATTTGAGACCAAATTCACAAGATAGTTACAACGGTCGCGATGAAACTCAACAACCAAACATAGTTGTCTTATCGCTTCCCTCTTTTTCTCTCCGAGACTGTCCAAATCCTCGTCTTTCTCTTTCAGATTCTTCTCCAGTTTCACCACTTTCTTTTCAAGCTGGTGCACTGCATTTGTCAAGTTCAGTCTCTCTCCTCCTTCTTTGCTCACTGTGGCTTCTAAATTCCATACCTTGTCTCGCAAAAGTAACTCCTGCTCTTCTTTTTCACTCAGTAACTCCGTAAGACTATCCACATTGTCTTTCAATTGTTTCATTTCCGCGTTCATTTTCTTTATCCAACCCTTAGCTAACTGAACTTCACTCAGCATTTTAGACACACTGCTCATGATGCATTCTCTGTGTTCCTCGAGTTTTGCAGTTGCTACGTCTAATCCGTTTAGAGCAGCCTCAAATTCAAATTTAATTTGATCAACCACTGGCGAGGAGGGTGCTGCTTCCCTGGAATCTTCTTTAAGCCTTCTTAGTTCATCTTCATAAATAGCAACTTTCTCTCCAAGAGTCTTGTTCTCTTTCTCGTACCTCATATTTGTTAATTTGCAACTGTTTTTGTTTTCGTTGTTCAGTTGTTCTGCCACGTGAATCCTCTGGTGCAGTAACCGGATATTGTCTTCCATTTTCTTCCTCAACTTTTCTGCCAATTCTTCCATTTTTTTCTCTGCCGTCTTCAGATTCAAACTGAACTTATTCGAAGTGATTACAGTTTGCTTTTGCTCCTCTTTTATTCGGTCAATGGTTGACGTGTGATCCTTTATGGTATTCTCTTGATCAGCTATCTGGGCTGCCAACTTTGCGTTCAAGTTTTCCATCTTTGCTAGGCTTTCTGCATATTCGTTCTGGTTTCGTTCATTTTGGAGCTCTAACTTGCTTTTCAGCTCATACATACTGTCCAACTCTAGTCTCATATCATTAATTTGAGCTCTTAAAGCCATGATCTCCATAGAAGCTCCATTTTCATCGCTATCATTTTCCAACAAAAAATTCGTTATCTCTTCCCCTCTTTGTGTCATCGCTGCTTTCAGTTCATCGTTTCTGTCCTGCAAGGCCTTGTTTTCATTCATCGTGTGTTTAAGCTCATAAGTTGTATCTCTTAACTGTTCTTCCACGTCAATTTTCTGGTTGCTTTGAGTTTCCAATTCGAGTTCCATCTCCTTTAACACCGCAAGAAAACCTACTTTCTCTTCCATCATAGTTCGCTCTAGTGATTTTGTTTCGGCCAATTTCTCCTTCAAATTTTCCATCTGAGTTAGGTACTGCAATATTTCTTCCCCTTTTACTTCCATCTGAGTTTCTAATTCTTTGTTCAGATTCTCTTGAGAATCTAACTTTTGCTGCATACTGTTAAGCTTCTCCATCAACCCCTCTCTTTGAGTTTCTAATTCTTTGGTCAGATTCTCTAGAGAATCTAATTTTTGATGCATACCGTTACGCTTCTTCATCAACTCCTCTCTTTGAGTTTCTAATTCTTTGTTGAGATTCTCTACAGAATCTAATTTTTGCTGCATAACGGTACGCTTCTCCATCAACTCCTCTCTTTGAGTTACTAATTCTTTGTTCAGATTCTCTACAGAATCTAATTTTTGCTGCATACGGTTAAGCTTCTCCATCAACTCATCTCTTTCAACAGATACTTCATTTTTATCGCATTTTCCTTCCATCTGAGTTTCTAATTCTTTGTTCAGATTCTCTAGAGAATCTAATTTTTGCTGCATGCCGTTAACCTTCTCCATCAACTCCTCTCTTTCAACAGACGCTTCATTTTTATCGCATTTTAATTTTTCTTCCATCTCATATTTCTGAATCGTCAGAGATTTGGTCTCGAGTATAAGTTCATTGACCTGTGCCATTAATTTAACAATGTTGGACTTCGCTTGTTCCTCACTGTTATTGAGTTTCGCCTCCAGGTCAGATACCACGCCTTGTTTCTCTTTCAACAACGATTCAAGTTCCGTGACATGGTTCTGTAGCTCAGTATTCTTTATGTTTAGCTCTTTAACTTCATTTGCTTGGCTATCATTTTGAAGTTCTAGATTCGTTTTATCGTTGCTCAAGCTCCTCATCTCTTCCATTAATGAATTTAATTGTCTTTCACATTCTATTGCCTCAACCGTTGCCTCAACCGATGCTTCAGTCTTAAGAACTTCACTTGTATTGTCAACATTTTCGTTAGGATCCTTCACCTCATTACTATCATCACCTCTATCAGGTTCCTGCGTAACCGTGTCAGATAAAATACTTTTTTCTTTCTCTGACCTTCTCTTATTAATACCATCTACTTCCTCGGAGGAAAAGTACTCAGATTCTGAGTCAGATGAATTAGACGTTGAAGCCTTGTTTTTCTTCGGAGAAACAACTTTCCCGATAACATTATCATACTGTGCATAAAGTGACTGGTACTGCTTGTATAAGTCCTCGGTTAGTCCCATAAGTTCTGTCTCTTTCTTAGAACGTCTCGAGTTTGTAGCTGTTTTGCTTTGGTTATCATTCTTGATGAGCTTCTGGATTTTTGTGATTTTGGTCTCAATATCTGCATAGAATGGGAAATCATGATACACTTTCATTAATAAAGCCTAAATATTTCAAAATAAAATGCAAAGTGCAAAGACTACAAATGTAAGCGTTAAGATTTCTTAACTACAACATACCAATTGGATTGCTTAAGTAGGTCTCATTATCTCTATAGCACAAACACCTCGGGAAAAAAGGCGTGTCTGTGTCAGTGTCTGACACGGATGCCGACACGACACTTATGATTACGTTCAATTTATTTATTTTTTTCAAACTATTACCGGTGTTGACATATGTCAGTGTATCAGTGTCGGTGTGGCGTCTGGTGTTCGTGCTTCATAGTTCATTATGCAACATTATCCCCCTTTACACTTCAATAGTTCAATTCTTAAGAGCTCAATTGGATCTCAAAGTTACCTCATTTTCGATCTTTCCCTACATAAGTTTAATTATTTATTCATAAGGACAAGTTGCTTGTTCTACAAGTAACAATCCTTATATATGAAAGTTAAGTCGCTTCTTTCCCTTAATGAGCCCATAAAAGTTTTAAGTACTTTTATGAACACTCTAGCAGCCATTGACAAGTATGAAGCAAAGGTTTTAAGTAATCAATCATGCATTCCTATTCTGAAGCAAAAGGATTGGTCTGTTTGCAATCTTATAGGTCAATAGAGTGTTCCAGAATTCATGTGGCATACATGCGTATGAAAGCTTATATAAGCGAAAATCTACACCTGATTTGGTCCTTTTGAGTTCTTCAGCATTTTTGGGATCAATCAGACCGTCAACGATCTTGAATGATTCCATTGAATGGGAATTTATCATCTTTTACAACTGAAGTACAAGCAATGCTACATTTGGAAGGCAATCCTGATTAAGGAACTGTCCCTTGTCTCCACAAATGATTAGGAATCCTGAAATTGAGAAATGGATATAAATACCAAAGGCCATTTTGAAATAATGCATCTATGTACATGCCATTGTAAGTCCGCAGCTATGAAGCACGGACACCCCCAAACACGACCATGGTGACACCGATAATAATTTGAAAAAATGAACAAATTAAATGTAATCACAAGTGTTGGTGCAAGTGTCTGATACCGACACGAACACATACACACTTCAAAAGTGTCGGTGCTACATAGGTCACCAGACACATATTACAAATTTTTGAAAGAGGATCCAAAGCAACTGATTTTTGAAAGAGGATCCAAAGCAGTATCTTAATTCTTAAACCACAAGAATTCAAGGTTTTCAAAAGCAACTGAATTTTTTTAACAACTTTCTTTTATAAAGATGATGTTATAAGTGTTGGTGCATAGAATAATCTAATTATCTAATTTTAACTCTATGAATCATGTAAACTAATTATCTTTCCAATTTATTTTTTAAAAAAAAAGTACTGAGATGTTGACAAGGTTTGCATCATGTCCTGACCCACTGCATGCAAACAGCCGTATAATTGTTTATCCACGATGGTGGGTGTGTCTGGCTTATGTTTAAGCACATGTCAACTTCTCACATTTATTCATTTGCAAATTTGAAAAAACAGGATCTTAAATTCCCATGTTCAAATCCTTTACGTAAAGATAAGCTTTTAATAACTCTTTATCATTTGTTCTTTTCTTAATTTATTAAACAAACTGTCATTTTTCAAACAGAAAGAGACCTGTACATTCCATTCAAACTTCACTTATGAGCACCCAAAAAAATCAAATATTATTCATAAATCATATCAGGTCAAGGGGACAGTAATTAAAAAGCCATAAAGCGTAACAATTAAGAACTTATATGATTGTTTGGAAAACTTAAAAATCACGGTGAAAAATTACAAGACCTATACAAATCAGCTTCTCAAAATCACAGTGAAAAAGACCTAAATCACTTTATATTTGCAATTTAGAGTTGATTCCCTTTTTTTAGAGTTGATTTTACTTGAATCATATGATTTGTAATTTTTAAATATAAAGGTGATTTTTACACTGTTCAATTTATATTTGCAAAAATTTTTTTTTTTTTTTGGCGTTAACCGACCGGTATCCGCGGGGGAAAGGGGCCCCACGTGACTAATCCAGACCCGGGCTCGGAGGCGACGGCACCGTGGCCCCAGGGCGTTTTTGACTCCAGCCGGGATCGAACCCGGGTACTAGCCGGTTCCGTCCCTTTATGAAGAAAACTCATTTGCCAACTGAGCCAAAAATTTATTTAAACCTAAATCACTTTATATTCAACCTACATTTAAATGTAAACAATTTTACCTAATCAACTCATTTGAAATCAAATTTTTTCACCACAGAACCAAAATTGAAGTGAAAACCATAATAAAAACATAAAATTTCAGTTTCAATAACAATACATACACAGATAAAAATCAGAATAAAATGAAATAATAATTGTAAATCTTAATCTGAATAGGCATGTTAATTAATTCAGCCTTTTATGTAGAACAAAATTTTGTCACATTGATAATTCCGATAATAATAACAATCGGTTAAATCCTCTGATAAAGATTAAGCATTTCAGATCAATTTTCAATTTAATAGATCCGATAGAATTTGAGTTTTTTTAACCTAACATGTGAAAAATACTGTAAATACCTGAAAATGCAACTTCTTCACATTTACCGAACCGATTTGATTAAGAAAACCTAAAAAAATAAAAGTAAAAGAATAAAAAAACGAATCTGAATGATAATAATTAGGAAGAGAATATAATTATTGTCGTGCCTGTCCCCTTGTGATTTGAGTGTGATGAGGTAACAATTGGCATTTCTTTGGAACAAAATGCCCTTCAAGATTGGAATTGTTACGATTCGATGCCCTTCGGTAACATCTCCTGAATGAGACAACAGATTTGAAACGCAGCGATTTTTTGTTTTTGTGAAAGTGAATGTGGAGAGTACAAATCATCTCTAATTTCTTACTATTTTCATTTTAATATCTTATTTTATGTTTTTAATGAAATTTTTTTATTTAACGTATATTATGTTCACGTTACTCAATACTTTCCACATATAACAAAATTTTGAATGTTTAAAAAATGTAGTAGCTCAATACATTTGTTTTTTTATAAGTTTAATGAAAGCAAACAGTTATATCGATCATTAATTCTTAAGGGAAAAAGCTAACATGTGCCCCAAGGGCACAAGTTAATAAGATATTTATAGAAATATTTTCTTGGAACGCGTGCATTTAATGTATTGAAACTTTAAATATGAATCTATTGTATTTAATTACATTTAATTTTTTTCTAATTATAGTATGTTTAACGTGTGCCCTTAGGGCACACGTTAGCATGACCCAATTCTTAATAATAATAATAATAATAATAATAATAATAATAATAATAATAATAATAATAATAATAATAATAATAATAATAATAATAATAATAATAATATAATATAATTTATATTGATTATAGTTCTTAAAAATGATATAATTTATATTGATAATAGTTTTAAAAAATTATAATTATCAATTCATTATTAATTGGATCCGATCAAATTACATTAATGTGTCAAACTTAATAACACGACACATCTGATAATTCTTTATAGCATATTTGTATAATAAAATTCATCAATGAATTGAAAGCTAATATCGTATAGATCATTTCTATAAAATATAATATCAATAAAAAATTATTTGATGTGTTAAAGAGAAATATTAAAATTAACGGTTTTGTTGAATTTCTGTAAGACGTTAGTTTTTATGCATGTTGAAGTCTTGGTAGACGGCTCGATAGAAATTTCGCCTATAAAACTAACGTTCTGTCTGAGGGACTCAACACCTCCTCAGCCGGATTACGTAATTGTAATCTCTGAAGGACTTAGCATCTTTGAAATTGATAAAACCTCCTGCCTGAGGGATTTGGTATCTCGTCAGGTGAGATTGTGTCTACGATTCACGCCTAATGGATCTGTATCAAATCCCAGAGACTTAGTCTTGCTATGAAGAAAATGCATCTCTCAAGTAACACTTACTACTTGCACCCATTCGGACATCACTCAGAGAGCATTCCGCTCTGAGTAACTCTAGCAATGTCACTCCAACCGCTCTCCTACGACCTAGCAGCGCCGGCCAACAGCAGGTCCTCTCACCTCACGTGAGATGGTCCCTAAAATAGCCTAAGAAACCACAGTACATACCTACTCATTGTCATGGGCGACCCCTCATTCTTAAACGCGTAATGTATCTACTTGAACCTCTGAGTCCTCCTGCCCTATGGGGGAACACACACATACATGTATTTCTTTTTTGGATAGTACAACATTAGTTTATGATGTTGTATATAAGGTTCTTGTTTGTTCATAAATGATTTTGTATTGTTTATAAATTTATGATTTGATTTATATATTTTTTGTTGAAGTATGTTAATGTTTTAGTTATATATGTTGATAAAAGTTGTTATTATTGTATGATGTGTTTACATAATTATGTTATTATTTATGATATTGATAATGTTATGACTTGGATATTGCATCTATATTGTTGTTCATTCAACATGTCCTAAAAAATATATTTATTATATCGTATGTGGTTTGAATGTTTTATCAACCCAACATTTAATATATAAGCTTTCAAATTGAATAATAAAATAATAATATGAAAAATTAACATTTTTATTAGGTTGTGTTTGTTTCAAATTATGGAATTACATTATAAGGAATCACATTTCTGAGATCATTATTCCTATGAATAATATTCTCATGCATGTGTTTGGCCAAAAAATAGATTTCCAAGGAATGTTTACAAATTTAATTTAATTAAAAAATTATAAAAAATAAAAATTAAATTAAATGTAAATGTAAATGTTAGTGAGAAGTTAGAGTTAGTTGAACTTTATTCCCATGGGAATGTTGGGTTTCCATCCTTTAACATGAGAATAAATAAGAAAGACATCACGTATAAAATAAATTCCTGAAAATAAAAAATACTCGAGGATAATTTTCAAAAACTTAAAACAAACATGGAATTATTGTATTTTCAATATTTTATTCCCAAGAATGTTATTTTGTAACTTGAAACAAACACGCCCTTAGTATTTGGAGAAATATTATTTGTTGTAACATATTGTAATGTTATGAGGTAAGAAAATATGTATCCTTTGATGTTTATTAATTAATTGTGAGTTTCAACCAATAGAAAAACAATGAAATAAGGATCTACAAATGCATGCTAACATTTCAATTATTTATGATTCTGATCCTTAGACTCTAAACTTGTTCGAGAGAATTCTCTATTCCTTACTACCACTTATGATTTCTTGGAACTGGTATCAAATAAATATAAAATAAAAAGTTTAGTCATTGTATATTATAAAGAAAATGGTTAATGAATTTTTTGGTCCCTCTAAATATTTAAAATTTCGTTTTTAGTCCCTCCAAAATTTTCCTTCAAGAAATCGTCCTTTCAAAATTTTTCGTCTGAAAAACTGATCCCTAACATCAAATGCCACTAACGGCTGCTTATGTGGTAGCACACGTGGAATAAATGTTTTATTCATTAACATTCCTTGAATGACAACGTGTACAATAAGTCCAATTTAAAGACGAATCCCTTTTCACTTTCCCTAATTTCATTCCTCATGTTAATCTTCTTCCCCTCCTCTCTACCGAAATCATGAAGTCATACATTTTCACTTGCTCGTCTTCCTCATCCTTTTACTCTCATTCTTCTTCTGCTCTCCAACATCATGTCATCTGCTTTGGTAAAATCTCAATTTGGAAATTTTTGTGGGTGTTAGGTTCATATGGTGTCGTATTACTACAAGAATGGACCAAACAAAGGTAGGTTGTTTTGGAGATGTCCTTATTGGAGGAGTGCAGATACGTGTAATTTGTTCATCTGGGATGAATATTTTGCAAAACATGGGAACAGAGGATGCACATACGACGAACATGAATTCGGAAGCCATGACATCTGGGGGGAAATATGAAGTCCTTGTCTGAGGAATCAAGGAAGAAGAGCACAAACTTGAAGACCAAGTTGAAAGCAGAGAAATTTTATGGAAGATTGAAGATGTTTTGTCTTGTTATGTCATTTATGATCAATGTGTATTTTGTTATGAAATGTAGTTGTTGAACTTAGTGTGATGTATTGGATTTTGTAATGTAGTTTTTTAACTTGATTAATGTTGTAATGTATTTGTTGAATTTGATTATTAATGAAGTGAGGTTGTTGAACTATGTGTACTGTACTTGGCTAATTTACTTGTTTGTTATCATTAAGGTTCAAAATGAGCAATAGTTACTTGTAACATGACTGTAATTGGCAATATGATAAGGTTAATTTACTTGATTAATGCTAATTTACTTGTAACATTAAGGCTAATTTACTTGATTGATGTGCAATAGTTACTCGTAACATGACTATAATTGGCAATAGAATAAGGTTCAAAATAAAACATACTTAATGTCGAGCTCCATTACATAAGTTGCAAAGCACAAAATGAGGATCTCTATTACATAAGTTGCAAAGTAAAAAATGTAGATCTCTAATACATTAGGTTCATATTACATAACAAAAAACTTGGTTCATAATACATAAGTTTCAATCAAAACATATAATGTTCATAAGTTCCAAAACAAAACACTTATAGGTTTTCATTAATCATGTTCTTTTGGATGTCATCCCATTTGTTATTCCCCCTAGCACTGCCAACACTTTCTTCTTCTTCAGGAATTACAAGTGGATCCTTTGGACCCCTTCTAGGTCCCACTATATTATTTGTCTTCAAAGTATTATGTCTGTCATTTTTTCTTGTAGGAGATGCAATAATATTGGACTTTTTCCTTGGTGATATCATGATTTTCACTTGTTATGACAGAAGAGAATTAGCAATGTAAATACACTTGGCTTGTTGTGCCAATGATATCATTATTTACACACTTACAGGATCAGTCACAGTTTGGTTGTTGGCTTCAGTTGGCACAGGTTATGCAGTAAGATTTGGTGCCTTAGGTCTTGGACCATTGAAGGTTTTGACAGAAGGTTTTGGTATCTTAGGACACTGGTCAACAAAAGTTTTGGGACCAAACCTATTTGATTTCACAGGACTTATGTTAACACTCAGTGGTTGAACATCTAGTATGTCATCATCTTTCAACAATGCTTCCAGATCATCAGGATCTATACCACAGTACATTCTAATGGCCTTAACAGAGCTAACAGAAGATTGTGTATTGGTTACTTCAGGTGGTGCATTTGCTTTAGGTTATGCATTGGTTACTTCAGGTTGTGCAGTGGTTACCTCAGGTGGTGCATTTGCCTCAAGTGGTGCATTTACCACATTGTTTGTAGTAACATCAGGTTGTGCATTGTTCACTTCAGGTGGTGCATTTTCCTCATTGTTTGCAGTAACATCAATTGGTGTAGTTCCTTCAACAGGTGCAGTTCCTTCAACAATTGCAGTTCCTTCAACTGGGGCAGAAGTCTTAGATTTCTTATTTGCGCCTCCTTTCCTACTTGTTCCCTTTGGCCTACCCTGCAACCATGAAAATTAAAACAAGTCATGAGAAATTTAAAATACATTCAGAAATAAAGTCTCTTGACAGTTTGACTTACTAACCCTTTTTTTATCTTGTCTCCATAGTTTGAGTTTGACTTCCTTGGGTGGCTGCAACAACTCTTGGCAGTTCACCTTCAATAACTACTAGTTGTTTATTTTTCTTATAGGTCATTTTGTTGTGCCCATATTCAAAGCAAGTATTGCACCTATGACTTGTGTTTGTCCTTTGCCACCTATTTTGGGAAGCCTCATCTCGCTCTCTTCTTCTGAGTTTCTTAGAGCATCTCCAACGGGGGGAACTTATTTCGATTGCTTGAGTTATTTGTGTGGGACCAAATTGCCACATTGCATTTAAGAAGCATCTAAGAAGTTTAAACCAATTTTACTACAATGATGGTTTTAATAAGCAATCTATATGTGGTCCAATCAATGTATACCTGGTCCCACAAAGTATCAAGATTAATATTATTTAATGATAAGCAACACACTTTTTGGATTGCTTCATGAAGCAACTTACACAAATATTTAAGCAACGGGAATGCCATGTGTATCAGCTCCAATTGTAAAAACGTTAAGTTTCGGAACTTATAAATCTAGTGTACATTAAGCAACCTCCATTGGAGATTCTCTTAGGTCTACCTGGACCTCTCTTGAAACTAGGTGGTAATATGTCAGGGTCAATAGTGCTTGGCCATTTGTTTTGGCCATTAAGGGGAGTGATAACTTCATTGTAGCATGATAAATAAGTATTCCTATGATAAAATTTATGGATATACTTAATGGATCATCAACTTTTATATGTATGGTTGCAACAACATGTCTACAGGGGATGCCAACCAAGTCCCAAAAGTTACATGAACAAGTCTGTTTTGCCAAGTCTACAACAAAACTATATGTGAACATTACATGAGTTACCTAAAAGGTTATTCTACCTGCATAGGTTGGCAACCAGTTTGCAATTTTTCTATATCCCTATCTAACCTCCTAAGTGATTTTAACATGATCTCTCCCCTGTAATTTTCTACTCAAACATGGTGATAATAGGTTTATCTCTTTGCATCAAATTTTTTGCATTAAAGAATTCACTAAGGTTGTTCATTAGAACATCACACTAAGAGTACATGGGAAATGCATGCTTACACCACTTGTGTTTGGGTATAACAGTTAGCCATTCAAAAGCATCTAAAATCACCTCCTTAATCTGATTCATCTTGTCCTCATGTGCTTCCTAATAGGTTGCCTTAGTTGCAGCCATAATGAGATCTATGTATAGTGTACCACCTTCATACTTCTTCTTGAAGTTAGCATATAAATTCCTTAGAAAAAACTTGTGTTCAATCTTAGAATATTCTTCCTCAAATACATTCACCAGTCCCTATACAAATGGCATTACATTAGAAATAAGTTAACATTAAACATGGATGAAAATGAGCAATAAATTATGAGGTAATCACACCTTTTACTAATCAGACATAAAGCACCACCTGTTTTCATGACCAATGTCCTCAAGAAGTAGCTTAACAAACCAACTCCAAGAGTCCCTAGTTTCATTCTCCACAATCCCAAAGGCAAGAGGAAGATATTGGTCATTTGCATCCCTACTAACAACAATCAACAAGATTCCACCATATTTATTTTTGAGATGACATCCATATAACCCTATGAATGGTCTGCATCCAACCTGCAATGCTTTCTTAGTACCATCAAAATACATGTAGCACCTTTCAAATCTTGGTGGTGTGCTAGAAATGTTCATCTTAATGGTGTTTCGTCTTGATGCCCTCCTCAATTCAGCTCTATAGGACTAAAGCATATTATATTTCTTTGTTGAGTCTCCTTCAACAACCTTTCTAGCTAGTTGCCTTGCTTTAAAAGCCCTACACCCTGTAATTTCAGTAGCAAACCTAAATCTTACATCAGCCACAACTTCATTCAATTTCATACCTGAATTGTTCTTTAATTTGTCAACAATAACTCTAAAGACCCAATCAGCATTAACATTCTTGTTGAAGAACTTTCTACCACATTTGTGATTCTGATATAGAGTTTTGATCCTAAAAGATGTTGTTCTCAATACCCTACTGCATAGGACTGTGTAGTTACATTGTTGTTTGTCCTTACAAACAACCCTACACCTTTTCAAACCATTTTTGGGAAATCTCACCTCCCTACCATTCAACACATTATGTTCAAGTACAACCTTCTTAAATTGCTTCAGAGATGTAAATTCCATTCCCACCTTGAATGAGAACTCTTTCCTAAGTTTTTCACCTTCATTAAATCTAATCATTGGTGGCCTCTCATCAGCACTATCATCATCATCAGCCCCACTATCAAGCTCACCAGTCATGTAATCATCATCAATTACATGTTCCCTATCCATCTCAGCAGTAGTCAAACCCTCATGAATCCCTTGACTTGTACCAACACCAGCACCATTATTCCCTTGACTTGTACCAGCACCTACACCATCATCCACTTGACTAGTACTAGCACCCTTGTCCATATGACTTGTACCAATACCATTGTTCATTTTATTGTTTAACCCTTCACCAATGACTTCATCAAAATCGTGCATTTTCCCCTCTTCTCTGTCTTCAAAGTGTATACCATTCAAAGAGTCTTGAAATGATTCACTATCCTTAACCTCTTCATTTTCTTCAGCAATAGCTTGGCCTTTTTCTTTCTCTATTAACCTCTGCATGTAAGTCTTCTCACAACCATATAATCTTGCCTATATATATATATATATATATATATATATATATATATATATATATCAACGTCACACTTAGTCTCCTCATCGCACAAAGATAACTTTATTGCATCATCATCATTAACAAAGGGTTTGAGATCATTTTCAAGACAGCCTTCCACCACATCTTAACATCTTCGATTTTAAATGAAGAATCCATGTCCTTAATTAAGTCATAGGCTTCAAAGTAGGACCAATAATCAGAGTCTTGACCATTTATAGTATAAACGTCCCCTTCATATGTTAACCCTACATCCTTTACAAAAGAGTCGTTCGTATAAAAAATAACATTAAATAATCTCATTTCCTACACATTTCAAGAAAAATAAGGGTACATCAGACGTTAACATTAGAGTCAAAAACCCTAGTTTTTTTCAGTCAACAAAACAAACCAATACAACAAGACAAGTACTTTCTTTTTCACTATCAATACTGAAAGCAATAAACAATAGGAAGTGGGGCTTACCTTGTCGTTCTTGGGACCGCAACATGCAATTGAACCTTCGTCAATGGAGGGACCACAAAGAACACAGTTTCGCGAAGTGTTTTTGGAGAGAGGGAACAAAGGGACCACAACAACACAATTAGGGATTCCGAAAGGTTGTAAAGGTCCTTGGCTTTCTTATCTAGATTACAAGATGCCACCTAACTTAATGAAATCCAACTAAAAAAAAATCAAACATTTATTCCACGTGTGCTGCCACATAAACAACCGTTAGTGACATTTGACGTTAGGGATCAATTCTTCAGACGGAAAATTTTGAAGGGACGATTTCTTGAAGGAAAATTTTAGAGAGACTAAAAATTTTTTAGAATATTTAAAGGGACCAAAAACTTATTAAATTCTAAAGAAAATTATTATTTTTGTTTGTGTTTTCTACCTACTTATTTTCCTATTAAATTATGAAAAAAATACGTAGACTTCTTGATAGAAGAGAGTTAAATAGTATAAGGTGTTATCAAACTATATTTTTTTAATACTTTGTAGAATTGAAAAAAGAAACAATGCGGCGACATTGACTCATTTTCATTTCAATGCTATTTGTACATCATTTCCTACACTAAATACTTACATCATATATATTGTTATCGTATTTATACGATGAACAATATTTTTTTATTAAAATAATATTATTTTTAATTATTTTTTTAAAAAAAATATTTATTTTATAACACAAATATAAGATTATGTCATTAACCAACTTTACAATTGTATTAACCACAAAAATATACGTTATTAACCATTTACTTTACTTATAACTTATTAACTACTTTCACTATTTCATTAACCAATAAAATACATATTATTAACCATGTTATGACACTAAATTATAAATATATTAACCAACTTTTACACTTCATTGACCAATTTTATTTTACTATTTAATTTTTTTTATATTTGAGAAATCATTAAATAAGTTATGAACTGTATTAACCAACTTAATGCATAATATTAACCAAAGTTGGTTTACTACGT
The DNA here is from genome assembly GCF_029867415.1 of Vicia villosa. Classification (NCBI taxonomy): domain Eukaryota; kingdom Viridiplantae; phylum Streptophyta; class Magnoliopsida; order Fabales; family Fabaceae; genus Vicia; species Vicia villosa. The sequence continues at coordinate 164,792,974 of NC_081184.1, read as the reverse complement.
ATGATTTAATATTTCATATCAGAACACTCGATAACCAAACTATGAACTATATTAACCAATTTATAATACTCAATTAACCAACTTTACTTTATAACTTAAAAATATTTTTTTATGTCAAAATATATATTAACCAAACTCTAAACCGTATTAACCAAGTTCTAATATTTCATTAACCATAGTCATTTAAAAAAAAAACAGAAAAATTTATCAAAATGTTTTAAAAAAACACTGTTCACGTATTTGTGAACAGTGTATTGGGTGTAGGTGTATAAAATGGTATAGGAATATCATCTCTCTTAAAATAACTACCATTTCTGAACCTTTTACTTTTCATAATTTCTTTAAAGTTTTGAAATTCTATGAGGTCCGAACTAGTTTAAATTAGAGTTATTAAATATGTCATTTCTGTAATAGATATTTAATTTAGACATTTTTTATTTTAGAGTGAAGATCCATTTTGATCCTTAAAAAAATTACATAATCTAAATTAGTCCTTCACAATAAACAATTATGAATTAATAATAAAAAAATTAAAAAACCAAAATTGTTTTTTATAAGGAGTTGAAATCAAGCCCTTTGAACCACATCTTACGTCCTTACCACTAGACCAATGTAAATTCATGATAAGTAATTCCCATAATTTTTAGTAATCCTAAACAATTATGAATATAAAACAAAAAGTACAAAATTTGTACCAATAAGGTCTTGAACTCAAGTTCCTTCAGATTAAATGACACTCAATTTACTACAATAGAAATTGATTTGTCTATTTATAAATATTTATAAATGATAGTCATTTTACTAACAATATAAATTAATTTATCTAGTTGTTATTGATAGCCACTTTACTAACCGTGGAAATTGATTTGTCTAGTTGTAAATAATAATCATTTTATTAACAATAGAAATTGATTTGTCTAGTTGTAAAAGATAATCACTTTATTAACAATAGAAATTGATTTGTCTAGTTGTAAATGATAATCACTTTACTAATAATAGAAATTGATTTGTCTAGTTGTAAATGATAGTCATTGTATTAACAATATAAATGGATTTGTCTTGTTGTAAAGTAAATATCATTTAACTTGAAGGGACTTGAGTTTGAGACCTCATAAGTAAAAAATTTATTGACACAATTTATCCATATCAGTAGAAATCATGAAAATTACTGGTTATGAATGTACGTTGACCTAGTAGTAAACACACATAGATGTCTCTTAAAGACCCTGAGTTTGATTCCATATAAGAAACAATTTTGGTTTTTTATATTATTAACCCTTAATTGTTTAAAATAAAATCCAACGTGGCAGAGTATGAAAAAAACAGTTTAAAAATAGGAGAAAATCAATTGAAGAAAAATATTAGTAGAAAGATTAATATGATCCGATTAAATTTTGGAAGGTATTAAATAAGGTCTTTTTTTTGTAAGGGACTAATTTGACCCGTGTAATGTTTGTGAGAGATCAAAATGGATCTTTACTCTTTATTTTATGCATCAATATGATTAGTGAAGCGTAGGTATTTCTAAAATATTGAAGTACCGGTATCAGGTACGCACCCGTACCGGGTACACGAATTTTTTTCTCGTTATGTGATTTTGAGAGAAATTTAAGTTTTTTCACAAATATTAATATAGTATAGTTAAGTATTTTAATTCTTCATTATTGCATCTTAATATTATTTTTTATTTTTTTAAACTTTTATAGTAATGTTTTGTTGTAAATCTAATAATTTAATTATTTACTCCTACATTTTTATAGAAAATGTTCTATTTTATTAACGTATCCACACCTTATTTATTTTTTGGAAAATGATATTTTTACACTATTTTACAACTTCTACACCGTATTTTTATACACAAAATATACCACTTTCATTTTTTAATAATTTATTTGGTCTTGATTTGTGTACAACATAAATTTTCTTTGGGTCTGTTTGGTAAAAATAGCGGTTGACTGATAAGTTAGCTGATAGCTTATAGCTTATGACTGATGGCTTATAAGCTCATTGAAGTGTTTGGTAAATTAGCGGTTCAATTAACTTATAAATGTAAAATGACATAAAAGATATTTAATATATAATATTTTATTTTAAATTAAAATAAATTATAAGGGTTAAAAATGGATTTTAATTAAAATAATAAGGATAAAAAAGGAAGAAAAAATAATAAGCTATAAGACATAAGCTAAAACGCTATTTGAAATAAGCTATAAGTTCGTGATGAACATACCGTTACCAAACGAGTCTAAATTATCATATGAGCTTATAAGACATAAGACATAAGCTATAAGCTCGAAAATATGTCTGACCAAACAGAGCCAAAGGGGTACACAAAACAAGTGTACACATAGCAAACCTCTTATTTTTTTTATTTAAAAATGACGTATTTCGTACTGCTACCCGTACCCATATAAGTACCTATGGATTATAGTCTCATAGATAGGGGTGTGCATGGTTGGTTATTTTCAAAAAACCAAATCATAATTATTTTAAAACCATTTAAATGGTTTGGATTTATAACCATAACCATATTTTAATCAAAACTGGTTATAAAACCTGTTATAAAATTGGTTATGATTATATAACCTCTTTTTAAAAAAAAATCCAATTTTGAAAATTATTTTTTTCCGAAATTTTTTTCTTAAAAAAAATAATTTATTTTGAGAATTAAAATATTTGGATTTGGATAATAACCGGATGATAACCGAATCCAAAATAATTTAACCGGTTAATAACCATTTAATTATATCCGGATTATATGAATGGATAACCAAACCATTAATAACTAAATCGGTTAATAGCCATTCAATTATATCCGAATATTTAAAAGTAATTTAGATTAGTTATGAATTTAGGCATCACAACCGAATATTTTGCACACCCCTACTCATAGATGAACATTTTGGTTGGTATTTAAAGTACTTTTAACATTGTGAAATTGTAGCATGATTTTGTTTATCATTTTTAAAGATTGGGTCTATAATTGCATTGTAGCCAGGAGATGTTAATTCAGCTCAACTAGAAACACCTGATAGAAATGTAAAGCTTACTCCTTCATGCCGATATCAATATTTCATTTCCATTCTCAAGCTTATATTATAGGTGAATATAATTTAACTACCTTTCTTTATAGATTAAAGTGCTCAAGCATTCAAATAAAGAGAAAGATTCACCCAGGACACTTATTTGGAGCTTCATTATGGTTCCTTCCTCATTCTTTTAATACCTGTCCTTAATTAAAATATTTTTTCAAATTTTTTTATTTATCTACTAAAATCTAATTATTTTTCTCATCTTCTTTCTCGGTCTAGTATATGGACGATTTCATCGGACAATAGAAGGTAGGTTACTCGTCATGTATCGTTGGTGCTGGTGATGTACACGATTCTTTCATCAAAGGGTAAAAACTGTGTGTTGTTTGGTGCATTGATATACATGTAGTAGTTTAGTATCATTCAAAAGTATACAAGTCAATTTTATAGTATGTTGTTTGGTAAGAGGGGGATAGTATACAAGTCAATTTTATAGTATGTTGTTTGGTAAGAGGGGGTTTGGTTTTGGGAGTCATAAAGACTAATGAATGACATATTATCATGGATGGGCCTTCATTTTAGGCCTCTCTCGGTTAGCGTGGTGTTTTAGGAATTAACATGTGATTCCTCATTTTATACATGACATCTTAAATAGTGTGTTTTTACCAAATTATTTTGGTAAAATATCGAATTTTTTGGTACCGTACCGGAAACTTCATATAAATACCGGAAATTTTGTTGGATTTATCAATTTACCGTGCCTGAAGTTACACCAGACATGATAAATTGGTAAATCCAACAAAATTTTCGGTATATAACAGCAGTTAAAATTAATATCAAAAATTTAAAATATCTAGTATATGAAAATTTCAGATTTTAAAGAAATTTCTGGTATTAGTTTTTTACCATAAGTTCGTGAAATTTTCGGGACAAGGTAATGAATAAAATTACCGGAATTTTTAAAATTTCCAACTAACACATTTTGAAATTTCCGGTAAATGAATACTGGAAATTGTAAAAAACAAAGAATTTCCGATATCGGCCAAAAATGAGGTATCAGAAATTTGCTATCAGGTACCGAAAATGTGTTTTTTGGTGATTTTGGCAACAATATTTTTTTTCCAAAAAACGTAAAAGTTTTGAGTAAATAGTGTTGGAGGCATTTTGGAAATAATATAAAATGAGGGGTGACATGTATAATTTGGGAGTGACATGTAGAAAGTTCTATTTTTTTAACCAAAATAAGGAATCCATTAAATAAATAAAAAAACATAAGGAAAATACAAAACACAGGGGGATCAAAGCAAAACCCCTTAATAACAAAGTCTTAGCCTAGGGGTATCTTCCTTGTCTAAAAGGTAATCCTTCAAAATATCCAAATGAACATAATAATCAATACTAACTAGAATATTAGCACAAAAATTGGCCTCCCGATAAATATGAGTAACCATAAAATCAATAGATAAAATATATGTTTGACACGTAAGTCAACAAGATCTGATCTTCTAAAAAACTAAATTAGAGTTAGAAAAAACTTTCAAAATAAGAGAGCAATTCGTTTCTGTCCAAAAGTTTTGTCCAATTAAACAATTTAGCCTTCTAAATAGAGATAGAAAATTTCTTCACCCACCTCCTAACCTTCCAGCCCACCCCTGGTGAATTTACAACACTACCCCTTGTTTCGGAAGTTCATTTCCAAAAAGGTACTTTTTTTTGAAAAAAAGGTGTTTTCGGAAATGTATCTCCGAAAACGTGTTTTTTTAATATAAATATTGATTTCGGATATGCATCTCCGAAATAAAGTTACATTTTTAGAAAATGTGGTGTTTCGGAAGTTCATCTCCGAACGCACCCCCCCTTGGAGGAATTCGGAAATGAACTTCCGAATTTATGTCTGGACAGAAGAAAAATGGAAAACAACAATGATTCGCTTTATTTAATCGGGTGAAGATTACAACGATAATATTACTGAAAATTAAAGTTACATATTGTTGAACACGGGTAGGTGGGGATGAGTCAACATTTTGATTACGTCGTCCGCCGATCTTTGAAGTTTCGCGTCCAACTCGATCGGGCCTTTCGAAGAAAATCGGTCGAACGTTGTCCACAAAACCGCTAAATCTTCGTCGTTCTTGATCTCAAAAGGTGTGAACTTAATGCCTCCCTCGTCGTTAAGCGATGGCGAGCGGTACTCGAGCTTGACAACCTTTCGATTCTCGGGATAGCGCAAAAGCGTGTTGAGCGACGGTATCAACTCTGCAAACGGCGTGTCGCGCTGTAGCGGTAAAAATGTGACTCGACGCGTTTTCGCGCATTCGGAGTACAACAGAGTCGCCACCGAACTTTATTTATTCCAAGAAGGAAAGGGAAAATATCGATAAAACCCACGAATGAAAGAAATAAGGAAAAGATGGTCATTGCAACCAAATTTAGGTTCGGGAGTCGGTTAAGCAAGGGGAAGGTATTAGCACCCCTCACTTCCATCGTACTCGATGGGACCCATTTAATTATTCTTGTAATCGGTTGTTAGCTTATATCTATTTGCATTTATTATTAGGTTGGAAAAAAGAAAGGAACAAAAAAGATTTTTTATTATTGTGCTCGCCAAGACATTTGTATCTTGTGCCTACGTATTCCCTATTGCAATGGGAAAGTCAGAGCAATCGTAGTTCGGGCTAACTACGAAAGGTTGTTGATTGATTTTAGCGAGAGGTACTCGATCGCATTCAAACAATACTATGCGCACATGGATTGTAGATACTGTTTGCATCACTACAAGAATGGATAACTAAATCAAGATTAGGACAAGATTTTGGCCATCATCGCATTCGAGTGGTAAACGTTTGATCTTCTCATGTCGAAGTATAATTGCATTTGAATTTTGACTAAGTGTCTCGTTTTATAAAAAGGTTTTAAAATTGAAAGGTGTGAATAAATCGAAGTTTGTTTGGTAAGAGAAGTCAAACATTTAAACAAAAGCTTAACGGCCATCGCCTAAATGCTTGAAAGAGAAAATTGTACAAGTACGTACAACTCCCTCGCAGGTGATGAAAATGATTCGCGCTTGGGCGAAAAGAGGTGATTTAATGAGTCGAAATTGTTTTATAAAAAGCGAGATGATTTGAGTTTGAAAGATCTTTAATTGGAATTCAAGCGTTCAAACAAAAGCTTAACGGCCATCGCCTAAACGCTTGAAAGAGCATTAGTTAAATCGAACTTTATGAAGTCTTTAACGGAGTCTACGCGCTTAAACAATGGCTTAACGACCATCGCCTAAACGCTTGAAGAACAACTTGTACAAGTACGTACAAACCCTTCTTCATTATCCGTTATTGACTAAAATGATTTGATTAAAAGAAAAGCGTTTTTGTAAAAAGAGTGAGTTAAATTGGTTTTTAAGAAGTCTTTAATGGAGTTTAAACATCCAAACAAAGGCTTAACGGCCATCGCCTAAATGCTTAAAGAACAACTTGTACAAGTACGTACAAACCCTTCTTTCCATTATAGATAAAATGATTTGATTAAAAGAAAGTGTCTTTGTAAAAAAGGTGAATTAAATCGAGTTTTATGGAGCGTTTAATGGAATCCAAGTATTCGAATAAAAGCTTAACGGTCATCACCCAAATACTTCTAGGACAACTCGTACAAGTACGTACGAACCCTCCATGATTCATCCATTAAGACTCAACATTCGATTCGATTAAAAAAGAACTATTTTTGTATCATTTTAAAATATTTTGATAAACTCAAAATGTACATCTAAAGAATTTTTTGTATTTTTTATAAAATAAAATAAAAATATATAATAAGCATTTTGTGATTTTTTATGTGAAAAGAAATATAACTTTAGGAGTAATTACTTATATTTTTTATAAAAAATAGAAAGAGAGTTTAAATTATGGTTTAAAAAAAGAACATTGGGCCATGGGGGGTGCCAAACCCGGATGGAGGGTGTAAAGCCCAACAATGAAATAAAAAATAAAATAAAATAGAGGGGCCTGGGCTGGACCGGGTCGGGTTAACATAACCCGGATCCGCCTTCTCTTAAGATGTTAATGGGTTGAAAGAACCCTAAACAAAAAAGAAGAAACAGCGGCTCCCTCTCGATCTCTTTCTCGCTCGCATCTCACCTCTCTGCGAAACGAAACAACAACAAAAAGAAAAACTCTCAGCCTTTCTCGATATCTCTCCCATTCTCTGCTCGCGCGTATGAACGGAACAACAATAATCACTCAACTCATCTCTCTCGGTTGCCATTGAAGGAGCTTTTGAGCTCAGAGCCAAATCACGATCAAGCAACAATGGATAAACAAAATACCCTCAGCCCCAATCAATCCCAATAACCCTTAATTTCATTCTGAGCAGTAAATACAAGTTACAGAAATTATCAGATGAGAATAAACTATATACAAGACGTATAGAAAACGAAACTCGAACCCAGGTATGATGCTCTGCGACTTTCTTCTTCTGCTTCTGATTTCTTGCGATTCTGGCGTTTATTATTTTGTTTGTTGTGTGTGCGGATTTGAGGTCTGTTTGAAAGTTGTCACGTGTAGGTGATGCTGAAGGTTTGTGAGGTTATGAGGTTGCAAGGTCACGTTTCTGCAGAAACATAGTTTAGGTTTGAGTTTTGACAGTGATTTTGTATGTTGTTCTAGGCTGAGTGAATCTTATGGAGGGTGTTTCGGTTTGGCGTGTCGTGTTTATGTTGTTCAGGTTTAGTGAGATTTCGTGATGGATGAGGTAAGGTTGTGTTTAGGTGAGGATGAATAAAGAGGTTCGAGGGTGGATTTGAGTACTTAGCAGAGTTTTGTATTGAAAGAGCAGAGTTGAAGTTTAACAGAGGTTTGTATTTTCAGCAGAGTTTCGAGAGTGATTCAGGGAGAGTTTTAAGAGGTTAATTGTTTGGATATGGTTTGAAGTTAGTGAGGAGAGAAGGACGAGAAGTTGTTTTTTTTTCTCTGTATCTGCTCTTGTGTTTTTTTCTTTTTCTGTGTATTGGTTTTGTGATAAGTGTGGCTGCCGATTTCTTCCGTCCCCCCCCCCTTTGCTTGTGCTAAGTATCTCTTTATGTAGGCTGAGATTGGAATCATTTTGGGGGGAAAATGAAGTGTTTTTGAACATATTTGTTGCTCTGATTCATGGCTTTTTGTGATGCAGGTTTTGCATTGATATTTTGGTGCAATTTTTGTATTGTTTTGGGACAGCAGAGTGCAGAGATTTTGGACTACAATAGTGCAGTGTTTGGAGCAGTTCTTTTGTCTTTTTTGTTTGTCTTAGCATGGTATGGGATAAAGCAAGGATTTTGGACCGTTTGAAGTGGAGTAGTAACAGAAGACAAAATTGGCCATTATTTTTTATCATTTTTTTTATGTAATGTGAAATGGGCTTAGCTTAGTGATTTGGGCCTAACTAAACTAAATTGTATAAATATAAAAATAAACTCTCTTTTTTTTTATATGTACATTTTGACTAATAATAAATCAAAACTATAATAAAAATAAAATAATATTAATTTTAATAAACAAAATTAATCTAAACTATCTAAAACTAATTTTTTTTTTTATATTTTTAATTTATGAATAAAAGTCTAATTTTCAAATATGCGACGATGTGATGATTGAATGATGAATGCATGCGCCACATCCAAATGAATGAAATATATAGGGCAAAAATTGGGGTGCGACAGATGCCCCTATTTAAGTTTCTTCCATTGAAGATGTGAAGAGACTTAAATACAAAGTACACAATTTTTGTCCTTCACGTGCAAATGCAATGCATGGACTCTTTTTTTGTTATTTTGAATACAATATGATATGAGACACTCTGAATTCTGTGGGGGAATATAGCATCTACGAAGAGCAATGGACAAAAACAAGGACCAATATCAGCTAGTGTACTGATGAAGGCAAAGGAGAATACCGGCTTCGACTTCAACTAATGTACTGAAGGAAATGAGATCTATTATCAGTTAATGTACCGACAAAAGACGAAAAGGACACACGACTCCAGTTAATGTACCGAAGAAGGAAGAAGGATGATATCGTCAGTTAATGTACTGGAGATGTGAAACAAATCGACCTGCATCAATTAATGTACTGATGAGGTAAACAAAAGGGAATTGCCATCAGCTAATGTACCGACGAAAGGTAATCCTATACCAGTTAATGTACTGATAAGGCAAGAAGAAAGAGGCCGACGTCGGTTAATGTACTGACGAAGAGAAGTCATATATCAGCTAATGTACTGATAAGGATGGGACAACCATGATCAATCATCGACTAATGTACCGACGATAGAAAACAGGAGACTTTTGATATCAGCTAATGTACTGATGAAAGTCCCGCGTCAATTAATGTATTAATGACGGGAAATGAAAGTGCATATTATCAATTAATGTACTGATAATAGCAACAAGTGGTGAATGACATCAGCTAATGTACTGATGAATAAAAGTAAATTGACATTATCAGCTAATGTACTGATGAATATAAGACGAAACCGCTTTGGTAGATGCCAAGTGAGTTGGACTTTGATCTCAAGGTAAGATGTTTGATAACAACGAGACCTTGAAAGAATGTAAATGAGCATGAATTTTGTTTTCATGCATGATAATGAATTTTCTATGCGTGATGAATGATCAATGTGATGCAATTGGTTATGAAAGCTGAGGTAGACTCTTTTGCGAGGGAAGATTGGAACTCTGATTCCTCAACACGAGAACACTGCCAACATGGTTTTGCCACACCGATGATCCTCTTGAGAAGGACTGATAAACTGCTTGGGGATTGCTGAGGAAGATTGCCCCTGACTGCCTGATTGTCATCTGATCGTTGCTTCAGTTCCTTTGAAATGAATGTCGGGAATACATGCCCCAGTATAAGTCTTGAATAATAGGATCTTGACGTAATGTGCCCCTGATAGGATCACTGATCAAGTTTCTCGACTGTTTGAACTTCCTAAAAGATGAGTACTTGCAAATAAAATGTTCATTCAAAAATGGTAATTTTAATGCAATTCTAAAAGCATATTTTGAAACCAAAATCATTTATTGGAATGACGCTATTGATGTAAAGAAAATGAATCGAAGGTCCACACACGATGGTCTAGACATTCAAAGTAATGGATAAAGAAAAAGATATGATAAAACAAACGATTTGCAAAGATCTTTAGGAGTCAGGTTAACGCAACCTTGTTGTAGTATGCTTTCAAAATAAACCTTGCTTCAATTAGGTCTTTTGAAGGTTATAACGTGGCTTGGTTCACGGTTTTTAGAAACAAAAGGATATAGGCTCAAAGTATATTTGTACCCACCCCATTCTTCGCGATGAACTTCAATCCTACGCTCAGTTAAATCAAACTATACATTCAGGTTCCAAGAGGTTTTGGAATTGCACCCATGATAATGATAATGGTTTAAAGACCAAGGGAATCTTTGAGATGGCAGTCACTTCTTCCTTTTGATAGTCACAACTTTTATTGTTGTTCAAGGAATTTATTGACTTCTCTTTTTTGTTTTATCCCTAACTTTTGTCTGAACTGTCTTTATTTTGAAATTACAGTCAGCGGGATGCCCCAATTTTGCCTAAGTCTCCTTCATAGGTTTTGACTTAGCGGGCTATTTCTTTTTTGAAATATTTTTTGTATTTGAAAGATAGTGACTTCCTTGAAAATGATTAATAATAACCATCTTGGTCACTTTTGATCGAAACCCTTATTGAAAGGTGTACTTAATGATTATCTTGAATTTGAATGCACAGGTAAGTTAACGGAGAACTACCCTGCCCCAGGTTAAAATTGCGGGTTTTTTCGTTTAAAAAAGAAACTCCAACTTCGAAGGCTCAAAGGGGTTGACTAGGGATTAACTTCCTTATTTCTCCAGTGTTTGGGGATTGAAACAATGCCTTTACATCATCAGCAAAGTTCTATTTGAAAGCATACAGTTCAACTACTTGAGTATTTTGTTTTCATCATCCTCCCTCCAATCTTTGCATAAAACACAAATTCGTTAGAAGAAAGTGAACAAGGGATATATATTTTTGTTTTTGAAAGATAAAGCAAAAAGGAAAACACAATGGATTGAATCAAAATACACAATGCTCATTTCATTAACATTAAACAATTAAGAACAAGCATAATTCAAATGCAGTACACAGGATAAAACAAGGAAATTGCAAACAGAAAGAAACATGGCCTAGTGACTAATCAATGACGAGGAGGAGTTGTCCTATCATGAAACACTTGGCTTTAGGAAAATAACTTGGCTTACTTTGTCCTCAGCCACTCTGTTTTGGCAAAGGATTGTTGACAACATTAGGATTGGTGTCCTTGAAAGATATCATCTTATTATCAATTAGATCTTGAACTTTTTCTTTCAGAATTCTGCAATCTTCAATTGAATGACCCACTACCCCACCATGGAAGTCACATTTGACATTCGGGTCGTACTCAGGAGGGAATGGAGCTATTCTCGGCTGAGTTGGTCTAGGAGTCACCAACGATTCCTGAATTAAAGTCGGATACAACTCAGTGTAAGTCATAGGAATAGGATCAAAGTGAGTCCTATTGCGGTTCTGACGTTGAGGAACTTGAAATGTTTGAGTTTTGACAACAGGACCAACAATAGCTACAAGTGGTTGATCATAGTGAGGCCTTCTATCATCATTTGAAATGGCGTTGGTTTCACCGTCTTTCTTCTTATATAAGTTTCCATAAGGTTTCTTTGCGCCACTAGAGGATTCACCAGTATTGACAACCTTGCCACTCTTAATTCCTTCCTCTAGCCTTTGACCAATGGTCACCAAATCAGTAAAGTTGGAGGATACGCTTCCAATCATCTTCTCCCAATAGAAGGGTGAGAGAGTGTCCATAAACATGCCAGTCAATTCCTTTTCAGCCAAAGGAGGTTCCACTTGAGAAGCTAGCTCTCTCCAACGTTGAGCGTACTCCTTGAAGGATTCTCTTTCTCTTTGAGACATGTTCTGTAGTTGACGGCGATCAGGAGCCATGTCCAAATTGTACTTATATTGCTTCATGAAAGCATCATTCAAATCTTGGAAGCAATGGATACGACTCTTCTCCAGTCCCATATACCATTTCAGGGAAGCGCCAGTCAGACTATCTTGAAAGCAGTGAATTAGCAATTTATCGTTTTTGGTATAGGCAGCCATCTTGCGGTAGTACATGGTCAAATGGCTTCTTGGACAAGTGTACCCTTTGTACTTTTCAAACTCAGGAGTTTTGAACTTGGCAGGTATGACCAGGTCAGAAACTAAGCACATGTTCTCAGCAGCAACCCCAAAGTAATCAGCACCTTCCATAGCTCTTAGTCTTTTTTCCAGGATTTGGTACTGTTCTTTGACTTCATTAATGTTACCAGCTTCTCTTTGACTTTCACTTTGATGATCTTCAGCATGGTACTCAAAGAGAGGATTTTCATAAGTGGTTTGGGCAGCAGCGTGTATCATAGGCTGAGACTCAGTCATGATTGGAGCTTGGAACATTGGTCGTGAAGTTTGACCCAACATAGCAGCAATAGCGTGAGGTGGAGAATAATCCGGAGGTAAACCAAACTCAGGCCAAGTAGTGGCTGGCCTTTGAATAGGAATGGGGTCTTCAACATCATCGGCGACCTCTTGAATAACAGTCCTTTGAGGCGGTTCTCCTCTAGCAATCAGAACTTGGATCATCTCTGTGAGCTTAGTCATTTCTGATTTTAAATCTTCAATTTCCATTCTGACTTCAGCATTGTGTTGCTCTTGATCTGCCATTCTTCTTCTAACGTTGGCTCTAGTCTCGTAATCGTGTGGAGGAACCAGCTTGACGGTTAACAGAAGACTGTTGAAGATGAATACAGACGGTATGAGTTGACAACTCGAATGAATATGGATGCATGTATGTCATGAATGATTAATATGTAATGGATTTCAAATCATATGGAACAGAAATATTCTGATTTCTTAGCACAAAGTGGCACACAATAGGATAGTTCTAAGGTTTTTTCCGACAAGGTTCTAGACACAGTTCTCAGAGTTACGAGCTACTTTTGAAAACTTGATCATCTAGCAAATAACTTCCCACACAACCATGTTTTCAAATGAAGCCTATTCTGAGTGTGGTTTTCGCACTTACCCACGGTAATAGTTACGTTACGCAAGTTGGGTGCGAAACCACCATTTCCTAAAAAGTCATGGTTTAAGGGTTTTTCTAAAGGTCCCTAGAGTTAACGATCCAAATTGAAAACATCATCGCTCAAATAAATAACTTACTTAACCAAAGACATCTTCTCAAAGGACCTACTCTAGGCGGGGCATTAGTACCTCCCACTTGACACTACGTCAAGCAAGTTTAATACTAAACCACCATCTTATCTTATGTGTTTCTTGAGCTCGGGTGTAGAGCTTTGTCCATAAAGTGCCAATAATCAAAATATTCCAACCATACAATAAGAAATCAAACAATAAAGGAAATAAATAAGCAAATAAATAAAGCTAACAATAATACAAGAAAAAACTAAACTAGGGTTGACTCTCTTAGGTAGTCCCCAGCAGAGTCGCCACTTTCTGTAGCGGTAAAAATGTGACTCGACGCGTTTTCGCGCATTCGGAGTACAACAGAGTCACCACCGAACTTTATTTATTCCAAGAAGGAAAGGGAAAATATCGATAAAACCCACGAATGAAAGAAATAAGGAAAAGATGGTCATTGCAACCAAATTTAGGTTCGGGAGTCGGTTAAGCAAGGGGAAGGTATTAGCACCCCTCACTTCCATCGTACTCGATGGGACCCATTTAATTATTCTTGTAATCGGTTGTTAGCTTATATCTATTTGCATTTATTATTAGGTTGGAAAAAAGAAAGGAACAAAAAAGATTTTTTATTATTGTGCTCGCCAAGACATTTGTATCTTGTGCCTACGTATTCCCTATTGCAATGGGAAAGTCAGAGCAATCGTAGTTCGGGCTAACTACGAAAGGTTGTTGATTGATTTTAGCGAGAGGTACTCGATCGCATTCAAACAATACTATGCGCACATGGATTGTAGATACTGTTTGCATCACTACAAGAATGGATAACTAAATCAAGATTAGGACAAGATTTTGGCCATCATCGCATTCGAGTGGTAAACGTTTGATCTTCTCATGTCGAAGTATAATTGCATTTGAATTTTGACTAAGTGTCTCGTTTTATAAAAAGGTTTTAAAATTGAAAGGTGTGAATAAATCGAAGTTTGTTTGGTAAGAGAAGTCAAACATTTAAACAAAAGCTTAACGGCCATCGCCTAAATGCTTGAAAGAGAAAATTGTACAAGTACGTACAACTCCCTCGCAGGTGATGAAAATGATTCGCGCTTGGGCGAAAAGAGGTGATTTAATGAGTCGAAATTGTTTTATAAAAAGCGAGATGATTTGAGTTTGAAAGATCTTTAATTGGAATTCAAGCGTTCAAACAAAAGCTTAACGGCCATCGCCTAAACGCTTGAAAGAGCATTAGTTAAATCGAACTTTATGAAGTCTTTAACGGAGTCTACGCGCTTAAACAATGGCTTAACGACCATCGCCTAAACGCTTGAAGAACAACTTGTACAAGTACGTACAAACCCTTCTTCATTATCCGTTATTGACTAAAATGATTTGATTAAAAGAAAAGCGTTTTTGTAAAAAGAGTGAGTTAAATTGGTTTTTAAGAAGTCTTTAATGGAGTTTAAACATCCAAACAAAGGCTTAACGGCCATCGCCTAAATGCTTAAAGAACAACTTGTACAAGTACGTACAAACCCTTCTTTCCATTATAGATAAAATGATTTGATTAAAAGAAAGTGTCTTTGTAAAAAAGGTGAATTAAATCGAGTTTTATGGAGCGTTTAATGGAATCCAAGTATTCGAATAAAAGCTTAACGGTCATCACCCAAATACTTCTAGGACAACTCGTACAAGTACGTACGAACCCTCCATGATTCATCCATTAAGACTCAACATTCGATTCGATTAAAAAAGAACTATTTTTGTATCATTTTAAAATATTTTGATAAACTCAAAATGTACATCTAAAGAATTTTTTGTATTTTTTATAAAATAAAATAAAATAAAAATATATAATAAGCATTTTGTGATTTTTTATGTGAAAAGAAATATAACTTTAGGAGTAATTACTTATATTTTTTATAAAAAATAGAAAGAGAGTTTAAATTATGGTTTAAAAAAAGAACATTGGGCCATGGGGGGTGCCAAACCCGGATGGAGGGTGTAAAGCCCAACAATGAAATAAAAAATAAAATAAAATAGAGGGGCCTGGGCTGGACCGGGTCGGGTTAACATAACCCGGATCCGCCTTCTCTTAAGATGTTAATGGGTTGAAAGAACCCTAAACAAAAAAGAAGAAACAGCGGCTCCCTCTCGATCTCTTTCTCGCTCGCATCTCACCTCTCTGCGAAACGAAACAACAACAAAAAGAAAAACTCTCAGCCTTTCTCGATATCTCTCCCATTCTCTGCTCGCGCGTATGAACGGAACAACAATAATCACTCAACTCATCTCTCTCGGTTGCCATTGAAGGAGCTTTTGAGCTCAGAGCCAAATCACGATCAAGCAACAATGGATAAACAAAATACCCTCAGCCCCAATCAATCCCAATAACCCTTAATTTCATTCTGAGCAGTAAATACAAGTTACAGAAATTATCAGATGAGAATAAACTATATACAAGACGTATAGAAAACGAAACTCGAACCCAGGTATGATGCTCTGCGACTTTCTTCTTCTGCTTCTGATTTCTTGCGATTCTGGCGTTTATTATTTTGTTTGTTGTGTGTGCGGATTTGAGGTCTGTTTGAAAGTTGTCACGTGTAGGTGATGCTGAAGGTTTGTGAGGTTATGAGGTTGCAAGGTCACGTTTCTGCAGAAACATAGTTTAGGTTTGAGTTTTGACAGTGATTTTGTATGTTGTTCTAGGCTGAGTGAATCTTATGGAGGGTGTTTCGGTTTGGTGTGTCGTGTTTATGTTGTTCAGGTTTAGTGAGATTTCGTGATGGATGAGGTAAGGTTGTGTTTAGGTGAGGATGAATAAAGAGGTTCGAGGGTGGATTTGAGTACTTAGCAGAGTTTTGTATTGAAAGAGCAGAGTTGAAGTTTAACAGAGGTTTGTATTTTCAGCAGAGTTTCGAGAGTGATTCAGGGAGAGTTTTAAGAGGTTAATTGTTTGGATATGGTTTGAAGTTAGTGAGGAGAGAAGGACGAGAAGTTGTTTTTTTTTCTCTGTATCTGCTCTTGTGTTTTTTTCTTTTTCTGTGTATTGGTTTTGTGATAAGTGTGGCTGCCGATTTCTTCCGTCCCCCCCCCCCCTTTGCTTGTGCTAAGTATCTCTTTATGTAGGCTGAGATTGGAATCATTTTGGGGGGAAAATGAAGTGTTTTTGAACATATTTGTTGCTCTGATTCATGGCTTTTTGTGATGCAGGTTTTGCATTGATATTTTGGTGCAATTTTTGTATTGTTTTGGGACAGCAGAGTGCAGAGATTTTGGACTACAATAGTGCAGTGTTTGGAGCAGTTCTTTTGTCTTTTTTGTTTGTCTTAGCATGGTATGGGATAAAGCAAGGATTTTGGACCGTTTGAAGTGGAGTAGTAACAGAAGACAAAATTGGCCATTATTTTTTATCATTTTTTTTATGTAATGTGAAATGGGCTTAGCTTAGTGATTTGGGCCTAACTAAACTAAATTGTATAAATATAAAAATAAACTCTCTTTTTTTTTTATATGTACATTTTGACTAATAATAAATCAAAACTATAATAAAAATAAAATAATATTAATTTTAATAAACAAAATTAATCTAAACTATCTAAAACTATTTTTTTTTTTATATTTTTAATTTATGAATAAAAGTCTAATTTTCAAATATGCGACGATGTGATGATTGAATGATGAATGCATGCGCCACATCCAAATGAATGAAATATATAGGGCAAAAATTGGGGTGCGACACGCGCGAGAAGCGAAATTGGAACGGCATCGGGTAGCCGGTTTCAAAGTAGACGAATGCTAGGCGGGGGTAGGTTTGTGTCATTTGTGTTTTGTGGTGTGAAGAGGATGAAGAAGAGTGTGTTCCATAACCGTCTTGCTCCGACCGAACGATGTTTGAATTTCATTGTGTTGATTTTCAAGCATTTGGTTCACGGTGTCCCATCCGCGACACAAATCTCCCTTGCTATCACCCAACCACCTCTTGAAGACCGCATGTGCGGATTCAACTCGGTTAGTCGTGGTGCAACCAAGATGTCTAACCCGATTTGTCCAAGCGCACACGACTTTTTCTCTAACTTTGTCAAGAATGGTGGATTCGACGTAATGACAAAAAGTCTTAATGGAACCACACAAAGACCTAAAGTGTACCAATTTCTCGGTATAATCCTCTTCGGAGTATGCATCCAAAATTCCCTTCCATGCCGCCATTATCCTATCAACCACAACACCGGCTTTGAAAACTTTACCATTTTCATCCGGCCTATCTTTTGTCCCAACCGCGGGTTTCAACTTGCTTCTCACGTTGCAAGTTATGTGATACCGGCAAAGTAAAGCGGTAGATGTCGGGAAGACGGTATCGACCGCATTCATCAAAGCATTGTCCCGATCGGTGACAATGACGTTTGGCATAACCTCTTGATCAACTAACAAAGACTTGCAAATTACCAAGGCCCACGTAAAGTTGTCTTCTTTTTCACACTCCAAAAAAGCAAACCCCACCGAATAAGTCTTGTCCGTCGAGGTCACACCGACGATCTCTAGAAGAGGAAGCCTATATTTGTTTGTCTTGTACGTCGAATCCATGACTAGAACGGTTGGAAATGTGTTGAATAATTTGATACTTTCGGGATGAGTCCAAAAAATATCATGCACCGTAACTTTATCCTCGGAGGTTCGGAAGCTTGAAACATATTTGTTATCGTCTAGTAGTTTCAAAAGTTGTTGCATTTCCGACCGAGGGCCCATATTCAATACTTTGAGATTGTGCCGTTCATTGTAAACTTGATTGATATTTGAAACGCTATCCGGATTCTTACGCTTCAAATCGGCAAGTATGTTGCGAGGCGCCACTTTGACTATCGTTAGGTCCGATATCACATTCCTCTCTTCGCGGGACAAACGACACGCCATTGGATGCCCGTGTAACTTGACATCCAAGGCATGATTATGAATTCCACAAATTACGATTAACCGCCACAAATCATCAACCCTCCGAGTAGCACGCAACTTAAACGGACACCCGCACTTCCTCGATCCCGTGTCCTCGTGTTTTAGCACCCGGTTTGATTGTACATAACTACCACCCCGTTTGCAATTCAAAACAACGAAAGCTTTCCGCCTACTATTTCCGTTGTCCGACCTTAAAATAACAATTCCAAATCCATGTTTGTGAGCTTCCTTCCGAACCCAATCAATCAATTGTTCGCGACTACCGAAGCTCCGATCATTTGTAAAATGTTGCCGAACATCGACCGCATCGATCATAGGAGTAACGTCAATAACCGGATCGTTATTAACGTTGACAATTTCCGGAACTATGCCTCCATCGTCTTGCACAATGTTGTCCGGATGCACCATACCTAACAAATGAAAAAATTATCAAAAGTTGGCCAAAACTGTTTTTTTTTTACTGCCAGGCCTATTTTTGGAAGTTCATTTCCGAAATATGTTAGGTAATATATTTCGGAAATGAACTTCCGAACCATATCAGTTTTCAGCATAAATTTGTTGAATCAATGTAGTGAAATAGGGGATGAAATGAGTGATGTTTACCTGAAATTGATGCTTTCTATGCTCCCTTTAACGTGATCAGTTGTTTGAAACTTGATTTTAGGGCGAAAAATGGATGGAGATTGATTGGGTTTTAGAGAGGGGTTTGAGAAGTTTTGGAGAAAAATGATGAAATAGTGAAGGAGGGAAATTTGTATATGCAGCAACATTTTCGGAAATGAACTTCCGAAAATATGCACGGATTTTGAATTTTTTTTACTTCGGAAATGCACTTCCGAATTGTGGAATTTTTTTTTTAAAAAAAAGCGCTTCGGAAGTTCATTTCCGAAGCAGGGGTATTTTGGGATTTTCGCTGGGGGTGACCCCCATAGGGAGGTGGCTAAAGAAATTTTCATAGAGATAATAGCCGCAAGTAACTTCGCCGATTTAGGAGTTCCCTTTTCAAGGAAGGGGCTAAAACTTCCATCAAGACAAGCCTAATTTTTGTAGAAAGCTCTAATTTTTGTGACTTTGAGAAGGGTTTTTTTTACCATTCTACTCTGAAATAGTAGTTAGCATAAGGGAATATTTTTATATTTTGTGAGTTAATTACTAAATTGAAGGAAGTGGAATCCCTTTCTATATTTAGTATTGTAGTAGTATTTTTTATTATTATTATTATTATTATTATTATTATGTGTTATTGACATTATAAATTTTAAAGGTCAGTTTAAGAGTTGGTAGGGTTTTAGGGAAACAAGTTTTAGAGGGTTGCATCTATATTTTAAAGTGTGTTAGATATTTTTTAAAAATTTAAAAAACATTATGATTTTATATACCAATGTAGTATATTATTTTGTAAATTTTTTACAAAAATCACACACATTTTAAGATATATACGCAACCCTCCAAAGACTCCCCTTCAAAAACTAACTCTCAAACGGGCCCTAAGAATTTTGATTATTATGTTATTGTGATGAGAGTCATTAATTATGTTGTTATTTACTTAGTTAGATTCCTTTAAAACACACTCATCCTATGCTTAGACCAGATTCTAAAGGTGTTGTCATGCTTACATCAGGATTAACAGCTAAAATTATTAAGGTGCTGAAGCCAATTAATTTTTACATTAAGGAAATAGATAATTAGCGTCGATTAAATCCTAAGCTAATTATTGTGCACATCACATTAATAATGTCTCTAAGAAAAGACGTTAGAAATTACTTTTAGTTAAATCCAACGTTAAAGAAAAAAACACATAATAATTTAGTCTCGTATTAAACTGATGATGTAGTGTTGACTTTTCAACCAGGTCTTAGATTCACAATAGCGTGTCACGGAGTCAACGCTAGTTAGCTTCGATTAAACGCTACTATTTGATACAAGGTTGGAGAAGTCCGCCACGACATTGATGCTTGGTCGACGCTAATAACTCAACATCGTCCACTTTTGGCTTGTTAACATCCTCTTTTTACAGACATTTTTTAGCATTTTCCTTCTAGTGACAGAAATTTGTCTTCCAATTCCTTCCATGTTTGGAATGCATTGCAACCAATCCTTTGCTCGACCTATCAAAGAAAAACCAAACAACCGTACTTTTACCTGATCTTCAGTCACATCATTCGGTTTGCACGTCGAACAAATCTCATAAAATTTAACCAAATGCTCTCAAGGATCTCTAATATCTTATTCATCGCATGGGTTGTCTCTTAAACTTGAAATCAAAATTTTTTTATATCAAATGTTATCGGGTTAGCTAGTTGAATATCTAAGGATATTTGTCCAACATTAGTCCTCCTGTAATAATCTCCACCGCTTGTCGTGGTGGAACAATCACGTCTCATATTTCTTCTTCTAGTTCTTCTTTAGCTTGTAGTGCTTATCTTTTTGCTTTCTGAATTGCTCTCGTTCTTCTTTTGATTTCTTAATCTAACAGTATCAGTGTCGAATTTGAATTTCACATAAATAAACAAACAATACCTCAATAGCACTGCATCAAACAAAATTGAATAAGAGTGTAAAATAATAAAAAAACAAAAAAAAAACAATAACTAAATAAAAATAAAATTTTAATCAAAATCGCCATACAAAATTGCCTAGTTGAAATTATCAAGAATCTCCGACAATGGCGCCAAAAAATTGATTACTTTCTTAGCAAGTGTACTAATTGAGTCAAAGTAATAAAATAAAGATCTCCACGAGAATTGTGAACTTTAACAAGGTTATAATTGTGCTTTTGAAAGTAAATTGCGCGAATAAAATTGGTAAATGATACCATAATGAGAAAGCAACTAGATGTTATTTGAAACCCTTTATTTTCCCTGTTGATGATCATGCATTATTGGAATCAAGTTGACTTATAATTTTACGACGAATTAACAATACCACTATTCATAATTCCTTGGTGTACAACTCACAAATTTGGACTACAATTGCCTAATTTCTTAGGCTATTTTGATAGCAAAATTAGGCGATCTAAGTGTGTTAATTCCCTAGCCACGACTTATAATTACGTATTCCTAATTAATTACTAAGTTGAATAATTACTTTTTTTTCAATCGGTAGAGTTATGGTCAATAATCCATACTCATCTAAATTCACTGTGTGCGGTTGCCAACACCCAAAAGCAGTAAACACAAAAGTAATTGATTAGAAATTATAAAACTAAAACATGCCAATAACATCAATCTGTCATATGATCCAATGGAGTAAAATCAAGTTCATCTCCTAAGACCTAATCAAGAGAAATCCAATAACTCATAGTGATACAAATCATTACCATGAGTTTAGATGAAGAGAACATGAAAATCAATGAAGAATAATATCTTCAATGGCTCAAAAACAATAAAAATCCTTGTTGCAGAACTCTTTGCCATCACTTTCTAAGTAGAAATTTGAAACCCTTACAAAAGTACCCTTATTTTCGTTTTAAATAAGTAAAAAAAAAAAGTGTCTAGAAATCATTCCATCATGCACATGATGCCCGCTTAACTTATCATTGTGCACACAATACCCATTTTTCTCTTCATCATGTACACAATGCCATACATAGTGCACACGAATTTTCGAGTGTGTTTCTTTCATTTTGCTTGCTGAATTTGTACTTTTTCATCTATGTTCCTATATTCTTCATTTGATCAAACACTTGTTATATCTTCTGCAATTTCCTCTTTATTAACTCAAAAACACTTCAAAATGATAATAAATTCTTATAAGAATTATATAATGATTGAGTGTCATCACTTACCTTAGCGAAAAATGATCTTTCGCCATCAATAAGAAAGATCAGGCAGGAGAAAGATGCCCCATGGTTTTGGTGATTTCGGATGGGAACATCATCCAAGAAATCTCAGTTAGACCCGTCGTAGAAAGATACATTCCTGGCTTTGACAATTCACGTGGAGATAGTACGTCTGAGAAAGAATCAGACTCAACCCACACTTACTATAAAGGGAAGACAGGAAGAAGCTATCAAGAAATCTAATCCTTTATCCAATAGTTATTTTAGAGTAAACTAGATTGAGGCCAATCCGACCAAATGCATGAGGCTAGCCTTCAATATTCCTTTCAAAAACACAATTAACCAAACTTTAGAGGCTCGATCGAGATCAAAGCCAACCCCAAATTAAAAAGAGATGAAAGGGTAAAACAACTCAATAGATCGTCTTTAAGAGACAACCAAAGGTAAGCACCAGAGGTAGTGTGATTTCCACGGGCATGGATAAGTTGGAAAGCCACAAAGGTGTCGGCCTCCCTACATTGCCATCAGACAAAGATACGCGGAAGATACCCCAACAGGCGTAATAGCCCGACCATCAAGACAAGGTTGACGCCCTGAGTAGAAGGAATAATGTAGAGCTTTTGTAAACCATAATTTTAGCTACAAAATACAAACACACCTGACGAGAGAGAGAGAGAGGGGAAAGAAAGAAAGAGAGAACTTCTCCCTCATAAAAAATTTCTTTCTTCTTTAAATTTTTCCTCTGAAAGGAATATGACACTTCGTCGGGTACAAACTCGTCTTCATAACAGAGCCCATGTCATAGAGACTATAAATCCCTCTTCATCATGATTTCTTAAGTAGAGAGAGAATCCATTTTGACGTTGTAAGAATGAGGCTCGTAGAAGAAATGGGGTCAGGAGCAGTATTTCTGAAACCTTCTCTTACGATAGCGAGAGGATTCGACAGGGTTATATAAAAAGGCAAAGTGAGCATCATATGTACTGGTCTTCACCAGCACGAAACACCTCATAAATAACCCAAATCCTTAGTGAAAGGGATGAGCAAGGGAAGTTGTTGATGAAGCTCAATAAGCCCATTATCCCGGATATTATTCTAGGAAGTATGTACAACATGGAACAAATTGAAAAACAGCCGAGGGGAAGGTTTCCAAGACCTATACTATACTTAAATATTATAAGCCAATGAGCACGATTGAAGTCGATAGGGGGCAACCTTCAAGTACTTCAACAATGCCACCTCAAATTCAGATAAAGGCCTCCATAGAGTTATTCTGGTAAACAGATTTAAAAAAAAAAGGGACTGAACACCCTTAAAAGGGGTTGCATCCCTTTTTGCTAGGTCCACCTAAATGACCTACCAATTAGAAGGGTTGTCAACCACAATGTTTATCGCATCTACGTCCACCTAAGTACTTAAAACACAAGGGTTCCCTATTATCTCAGCAGCCACCCACTTATATTTTCTCGCGTCAATTGACTCCACTAACGCAACCCCTTTCAAGGATAGTCCATCGACCTTATAATGCTCAGAGGGTTTAAATCGGCAAACTCCATCTGGTCGGGCTCCACGCTCAAAGTGATCCTTAATATCAATATCGTTTGGGTCTCGCTTATAGGCTTTCCGTTAGGCCTTAGCGTAATCTCTAGCATGCTCCCTCCTCAAGCTAACGACCTGCATTTTTGAAGTCAACAAAGCAGGAGAAGCCGAAGTCTCGATATAATGAGAAGAAATGGGCATGGAAGCAACCCCATGAGCATCCTCAACGTTGTCATCTATCAAAAGAGCAATGAAAGAAGAATCCCTAGAGGAAGCTCCCTATCATCGATTATAGATATGACCTCATGACCCAGATAATCATAGACAAAGGGGGGAGGATTTGAACTAGAAGATACTCCCGTTCTCACAACGGAAGATGCATCTCTCTCGAAATTGATAAGCAAACTAACCAGAATACCATTCATACTCACATGATACACAGTGTACCCTTATTGATCTCCATCTTTTACTACAAATCACATTGAATTTTGAATTGATTTGAGTGTTGAGGTGCTAACCTTGAATTTTAAAGTATACTATAACAATTTTTTTAATTTATGTAAAATGTTAAATTCAATTTTGAACATAGGGATTACTATTTTCCATTTCACTCTTAATTCGGATTCCTATAATAAAGTCTCGACGCTCAATCTGAAAGTAGGGAAATAGAGTCATTATGGAAAAGTTTGACACTGCAGAATAGACATATCATGAGTTTCTACTAACTTCAAAGTTCATGAGAATATACTCAAGCATCCATGTAAAGTATGTTTGAACAATCATTATTGATTTATTTTTGCAGTCTATTGAAAAATAGTTTTTTTTCTTTATAAAAGGAATAACAACTGCATTTGCTTGGATACCTTGAAAAAAAAAGCATCTTGAAAGTTTCCATTGAAATATTCCCCATACTTGTATGATTGGAGTATCATTACAGATTGGCATCCAATTACAATGATTGTGGTGCGCAAGCATTACTTGAAAATTTGAAGGTAATGACTTTAATTCATAATATATGGGGAAAAAAGTCCTAGATTGAAAATAAAGTCTTACTACCTCTGGTCGCATTTATAAGAAAAAATTCTCTTTTAGATACATTGAATGAATAATGTATCTGGACAACATACTGTCTAGATACATTATTTATTCAATGTATCTAAAAAGGAAATCTTTTCTTATAAATGGGACCGGAGGTAGTATTATAATTCATAAATAATGAAATTTTACACTTTGCAAATTAATTTTATAAAAATAAGTTATATTTAATATAAAATTCAATGTAATGAAACTAGTGTTTGGATTGGCTCTCAAATTTGTAATTTTGAAGGTTGAAAGAGAAATTATAAAACAGTATCTTTTGAAATTAAAGATATTATTATTATTATGTGTAAAATTATTTTTTCTGGTTGACTACAAAGAATAAATTTAAGATAAAATAAAATTAGAATATATTAATTATTATTACATTTTTTTTATAAGCATTATTATATTAATTAAGAACACCGCACTTAACTAGCTAGAACAAATTTTTTTATCAGAGTAATTTATTACGTAACGTACATAATAATATTAGCTAACAATTTTTTTTAAAAATCCAAGACTACGGTTTGTGCGGAGCTTGAGTTGTATTGATATTCTTAAGTTATCAATATTTAAATTTAAAATTGAATTTTCACTATTGTTTGTATGAGTTTTTCACCATTATTATTTTTTTGTTTATACAAAAATAATATAAACTTGTGATGTTTTAATAGAATGAACAAGGTATTAAAACATCAACTCATTTTTTTTTTACAACAAAACATCAACTCATTTATTTTATAGTTAATACAAGATATATTACTCATACATATATGGGTTTTTCTAACCTTTGCAACCTTGCATAGGATAAGAGACAATTAATACACCACTTTTTTAAATATAAATTATCATATTTATATTTATTTATGTTCATCCATTATAGGAGAGAGAAAATATAACAGATTATTTTTCAACAGAAAAATAATTAATATGAAAATTTATATAGAAAAAAATAGTTTATTAATTGCCCTTATCCTATGCAATGTTGCATAGGTTAGACAAACCCTACATATATTAGCTGGTGTAATATAAACTTGATAAATTTGTGAGTTAATTATCATTTCTCATACATATAATATATTAGCTGCTGTAATTTTTTTAAAAAAACTCCAGTCCACCTATGTGTAATTATTATGGGTTGGGTCAATGTTGCAATAAGATCGACCTAACTTGAACGACCAAATCTAGAATATTTTCAAAGTAGAATGTAAAAATGTAGATCTTTCGGAAAAGTTACACAACAAGGTAGATGGAATTCCCAAAAATATGATGCTGTTGGTGATAACCACTACTATAGCAAACCTCGTGGTACTAAGGATTTTGATTGACAAGAAAAACTCATGGGGGTACATCATGTACACTAGTTTCTTCAAGGAGGTGGGACTACATAAATATATATTATTTCCTTACAAAGAGTTAGATTTTAAGCTTAATGATTCCATAACTCATCCATGTGACACTATAGAATTACTAATTTCCTTAGGAGAAGAAGGAATAGACGTAGGCACGACCCTAGAAACAGGCAAACAAGGCCTTTGCGTAGGGCCTCTATTTTTTGTTTTAAACAAATAGTCAAATTTTAGAAATATATTATTTTTGGTTTAAAATTTTAATTATATTAGTTCATCAACAATTTTATATTGGTGAGAGTTATTTTTATACTTGGTCTATTGTGAAATTTTCTTTTATTGTAATTTAAAATAATATCAAGTAGAATATTTAAACAAATTTATCTAAAATATACCAAGCTATTTAAATGTCAAACTCATGGATATCACAAAAACATTAAATATGTTGATTTTAAAGTAATTTAACAAATAATTTTTATAATATAATAATTTTATAAAAATATTTTTTAAAAGCCTCATTTTTTAATCTGCCCTAGGCCTCGATATTGGTTGGGTCGGCCCTGAATGTATTCATGGACGATAGACGTCTGCTTCCTGGTGATTCCATACGAAAGCATCTACAACTTCATCCTAGGAAGAACTTTCTTCACTACACTCAACATTGTCGCTTTGACCATCCACCTAAAAATAAAGTACCATAATGAGCTGGTTATAATCTAATATGATATACTTGGATCATGGTCGATACAAGAGATGCTACTAAGAGATCGAACGATAACCATCCTCTTGCCATAAAAGGAAAGTGAGAAGAGCTTTAACCTCCAACATTAACATCGCAAAGAATCCTACCCTCTTCCTAACATCGACAAATTGGTAGACATCTTAGTCGGGTACAAACTACATTCGATTATGGACGCCTACTAGGGATTCAATCAAATACTTATGCATGGGGCAACCAGGGACGGAGTTGTGTTCATGATGGAACACGCCAATCAACAATAAAACTTTATGCCCTTTGGTTTAAAAAACACAGACATTACTTACCAAAGAATGATGAACATGATTTTAAAATAAGAAACTTGTGAGACGCTAGTCGTATACATGAATGATTTGATCTTGAAATCCAACAAAGAGTGATTGCACGACGAGCATATCACCTTCTTATTCGATTATTTTTGGCAGTATAACATGAGACTCAACCCTAAAAAATGCATGTTCGTGGTGAGGGTGACAAATTCATGGGCTTCTACCTAATATAGAGGGGGCATAAAAGCCATTCCCGGTAAATGTGATGTGGTCATTAAGATGGAGACCCCGACCACAAGGAAGAGTAAAATGAAGTTGATTAGGATGCTCATCAACCTCAATATATTTATCTCGAGATTAACCTGACATGCACTGTGGTTCTATAGCCTATTGAGGAAGGAAGTACATTTAGAATGGAACCTAGAATGAGAGGGAGCGTTCGATCATTAAAGGTAGCTCTACCCACCCAGCCAGTTCTATCTAGACCATTGTCTAGAGAAACCATATTCCTATACAACAGTGTATCTATGAAGCAATTAACATCATTCTCATAAAAGAGGTGGGAGCCATACAAAGTATAGTATATTTTGCATCTAAAGCACTAGAAGGCCTAGAACGCATTACCTGAAGATCAAGAAAATTACGTTGGTCTTGATTACAGCTTCAAGAAAGTTACAACATTACTTTTTGGCACATACCATTGTCATTCAAACTGACTAGCCTCTTAAGAAAGTCCTCCACATGCCCGACCTCATATGATGGATGACAAATGATTAATTAAATTATTACAGTTTAGCGTTCTCTTTGATTTGATTAAATCCCTAAAAGCCAAATTATTTGCAAACTTCCTTGCACAAAATACATCGACCACTTCAAAACCATGCACAATGTGGACCGTCTTCAAAAAATAAGCCATATAGTAGTCGGGGAAGCAACGTTAAAATCATATTTTAGAGAGAAGAATGGCTAATAATTGAGGTATCCTAACATTTTGAATTCTCCACTACTAACAACCAAGCAAAGTTTGACGCCTTTGTTGCTGGTCTCACGTTAGCATCTGAAATGGGATCAGAAGAAATCAAGTTGCGAGTAGATTCTAACATGGTAGTATCTCAGATCAAGGGAAAAGCACAAACCAATGTTCCTTTACTACAAAAGTCTGTCATCATGATAAGATAAAGGTTACCACAAACCTTTTAAGATCATGAGATTTCTTGCTTCGTGTCTAGAGAACGGGTGAGCCCCGATCACTGCCCCTCTTTCACAAATTATTTAAACTAATATTTAGGTTATTCGAAGTTATATGTAATATCATCTTCCCTAAAAAAAATTTATGGGCCGGTCTAGTCGTATCTACCATCTGGTTGGAGAAGGAAATGGATAAGTGTTATGACCAAGGCTCTTCTTCATCCTGATCAGCTCGTTAAAGATGCTCATGTTATCTGTAAAATAAAAGAAAAGCAATGATTAAAGTAGATAACAAACGATATTGAAAACATGCATATAGTTAATTTCCTCTCCTCACCAAAGATCTTCTTTCTTTTTCGTCATCTTCCTCTACCAATAGTCGTGTCTCTATATATCGCCTCCTCTTCCGAGTCACCGACCCATATGAAGTACTAGCCTCATCCACAAAGTCTAGGCCATTGCGAAAGGTGATAAGCTCAATCTTTAAATTCCTTACTTCTAGACACATATCGTTTAACTTGTAAACATATTTTTTTTGGGATTCTCCAAAAAGTGGTTATAACTCCAATACTTGGAAAATTTATCCATCATCTCGTTGATTTTGAAGCGCTGGGTGAGAAGAAGATCCCTCTGGAAAGATCTATAAGCTCTCATGAGCCTAACATATTTTGGGAATGCCTAAGTAGTATCGATCTTTGAAGTTCTTGAAACTCCTTATATACATATGTTAGCTAGGATTTTTCGACAAGCCTCAAATTTCAACTTAGCTAAGGGGAAGATGAGGAAACTTCATACGAAGGTTTCAGTGATGTTCAAGAGCGTGGGCGGCACGCATACTAGCAACATTTCGATGTGAAAGTGGTGAATTAAGTTGTCGAAGTATTTTTTCTAGGTAACCAGTATAGACATTTTGACCAAGGTAGTTGATTCAATCAAAACACTTGAAGGGTACAAACTTGGTTGAATAACCACTTGGTGGCCTTTTCCACATTAGAAGGACGCGTGGAAACAGTTTTCGAAGCAAGAGACATGCATTGGAGAACATGGCGCTTAGTGGAGAAAAGCTCGCCATTAGCAGTTATTTGTATTTTATTATAAATAGTAGTTCCAATAAGAGAATTAGGTGTGTCAAATTTACTACCAAACTCACAAAAATACAGAGTACCAAGCGAAGAGAGAAACAAGTCCCAAAAGTTCAGTGTATGTTTGGTCACGAATTTCCATTTATGCAAAGCTTTACTTTCAAATTTACTTTACGTTTCTGTGTTTTTCATAGTGGAACCCTTTATTTGTTTAGTCAAAGTCTCACTGTAACTTTCTTTTGTTTTCATAACATAATTTTGATCATTGTCGAAGCCATTCATATTCTTACTATTTTCACACTATTTACCAAATTTTAGGTTAAAAAACATGTCAAACATTTTCTTTGATTGATGGAAAGAAAACATCCATTACTCTTGTTATATCGTAGCTGAGGTATATTGCACGTTGAAAATATGGAAGAATAGCTTTAAAGTTGGAACATCGTTCTTGTACTCGCACTAATATTGGAATACCTTCACGTAAGCCCAATTTACTGAGTGAAGTTGTGACGAGGAAATTATTAATTGATTAATGACTCCCACGTCAAGCTCATTGAAAGGAAATCTAAATCTCATTCTAGTGAACAAACACTTATGTAAAGGCGGCGAGCACGTGTCAAAAACGACAACATAATCTTTAGACCAGTTTCATGAGAGAGAACATAATAAAAACTTGACCCACATCCCAATGGACATTCTCCCTCCGACGCACCTCATTGAAGGTAGAGGTGGTCCTTGGAACATCCTTCTCCACTCAAGGGTACTGATTGGCATCACCATGAAACTCGAGGTCCTGATATCGACTTCAAACCATCCCATCCTCACTATCAACAAGCCAAAAATCAGGACAGTGAGTTCTTGAACGTGATCCAGACTTAATGTACTGCCTAAACTCATCATCACTGGGTTTTTGACCGCTCAAACACCTAAAAGACATAATTGAATGAGGAACCTTTAGATCACCCCAATATTCCCCGACCAACTCCATGTCTACTATGGGTAACTTGAGGAAAGTAAAACCCTGACCAACCTCTATTATGTCGAGCCTAATCGAGTTTAATCCCTTGTCTCCCTCTGCATTCACCTTGAGCCATCCTCATCTTAGCGACCTTCAAACCCTACAACATTACCTTTAAAACTCACCATAGCGTCTGAACTCTCAATAATCTCTATAAAATCTACAACATGGTGTATCTCCTCTAATGGAATCACATCCAATATCTCAGGGTCAACAACCCTCGTGTGCGAGGAAGCGTCATTTATACCATCTCTACTAGATAAATCCATAAATGCAATATTCAGGTTTCCTATATTGGCCATGACTAAGAAATAATTGGGAACAACTGAAAGGGTAAAGGAAGGAAGTATTACCTCAAGAAACAATGAAGTTGAAGTCAAATGGGTTGAAAAAGAATCACTAGAAACCCAAAAAGATTGCGTAAGTGAGAGAAAGAAAGTTCAAGGAAACATGCAATAAACCACTAGACTCGTTTTTAAAATGTAAGGGAGCATAGCCAAGAGAAAGAAAGTACATGACATTTTGACAAAGAAGCAAAATAACAAATTATTGATAATAAACTCATTTTTATAGGTAACCAAAATAGGCAAATCTACAACTAAGAATAGAAAGAATACAATGACGACTCAAGTGCTATAGCAACATCGCCACTCTACATCCTAAGGGACTAAGATGCTACAAGCCATGTGTAATACGGTGAACTGACTTTTTATAATTGAAAATGTCGCGGTTAAGCATGAGTCGCCACCGACTTTTATTTTATCCAATTAGGAAAGGCTAAAAGAACAGGAAAAGACCTTTTGAAAAGATTTTGAGTTCGGGGGGTAAGTTATACAAAGGGAAGGTGTAAGGCACCCTTTGCATCCATGGTTATCCATGGGCTCTTAATTGCTTAGCTCACTTGTTTGTTTGAATCATTTGAAAAGATTTTGAATAAGAAAAGATTTTGAAGAAGAACTTTAGCTTGTAAATAAGCGTAGTCTTTTTGAAAAGATTCTTTGAAAAGAGGTGTGGAAAGTTATTTGAATTTTAGAGCAAGCAATTAGTAGCAACTACCCTAAGTTAAAAAATCGTTCTTTTAGCTTTTTGGGCGAAAGGATCTATCCATACCATAAGAGGGTAGGAAGTCTTTCAATTGGATGTGTAAGGGTCATCGAGATATCGTTCGCCATAAGACTGTCCCTTGCCATAAAGAGGGCAGGTAGTCTAAGGGGAGGATATAATAGTCATTAATCTTTTTAGGCATCATGCGAGGATACCTTAGCAATTGGACAGTCATCACATCTTTTTTACCGAGGCAACTTCGAGGGACATAATCGATGATGATAATGAACTTAGGGCAACATTTGTTTTAGGTATCCTCGGAATCGAGGGACTTTGACTATTAATACGTTTAGAGGCAACAGGCAACAATAAGGCAACAGTATAAGGCAACAAGGCAACCAGAGGGATTACCCTAAAGGTGCGTGTGTGGCACAATCAGGTGGTTAATTCAAATATTTATCTTGTAATTAGTTATCTACTTCTGTTAAAGGCTTGCACTCCCTAAGATTACTAACCACAGCAGAAAAGGCAGAATGAAAATCCTACGCTATTACAATAAACACCTGCGGGGATGGGGAATTAAAGGCAAAGAATAAGAAGGAACAATAATTAATCAAAAAAATCTTGAATGTCTTGATCTTCCTTAAACCTTCGATTAGCCCTGAAAATAAAAATAAAAATAATAGGGGTGAGTGTATATGGAATTCCTTGGCATTGAAAATAAACCTTAATTTAAACTTATAAGGCAAAAATTAAAATAAAAGGTAAAATAATTTAAATAATAAAAAGGAAGGATCAAAACTTAGCTTTTTAATTGCCATGGTACGTAGTCGGAGAATTTTTGATTAAACCCTGAAAAATTTAAACACAAAGAAGAGAAGCGTTAGTGCATTTAAGATTCATTACTTATGGGTACAAATCCTAATAGAATAAATAAATGGGATTGAACAAACCCTAAAAGTTAATAAACCCTAAAGGTTACTAAGAAAAAGAGAAAATTTATTGTGACTCAAAAGGTCTACAAGGCTTAGTGGATAACACTAGTTTATAAATAAATTGAGGTTAACAAACCTAACAAATTTAATTGATTAAAAACACATCCAAAAATAATAACTTTTAGGATTTAAAAACAATTATTAATAATAATCATAAAAAAAAATCGAATTTTCGATTAAACTAAATAAAATAAATAATCACATAAAGATATTAATTCTATTAAATACCAAAAAGGATTTGGAAAATATTAAAAAAAAAGAAAAAGAGGAAAACAAAAGTAAAAACTATGTAATTAGAAATAAATAAAATGAAAATTAAAAGTGACTTAGCTGTGATTGAGTGTGGTTGCTTGTGGAGGAGTATGGTGGGACTACGCTTCCAGGAGCGCTGGATCTGCATCTGGAACGATCGAATGATTGCACTACGAAGGCGCATGGTGTTCCCTCAGGAGCTAAGGGTACCGGATCTGCAAATGAATTGAAACAAACAAATGGGCAAAATTGTTGCACGACGCTGGGATCGAACCTAGGTCGTCTTGGTTACCAAGAAATGCGCCTTGCCACTACACTGGAATCCATTCGTTGTTATTATGATCATCAGCATTCAAATTATAAATAATCAAAATTTTAAAATAAAAATAAAACAAATAAGAACAGGCGCTGAGCACTGTTCTTCTTCTTCATTTAGACCACCGAACCCTGCAAACACCAACCTCTTGAAACACAACCAATACAATTCAAATAAAAACATATTCCAATTGGAAATCTTATTCTGAGTATGATGGAACCATCAGTTTGGGCTAATTCGGTCTCTAACTAAAATCCCCCAATTTGAGAGCTTAAATACCTAACAATGGTGAGTTGCAATATCTGCATCAAAAACCAAATCAAAACATCCAGAAAGCAACGTGATGTCATTCTAGTCATGAATATATAATCAAATCATATTAAAAATGCAGGTATGTATGAATTCGAATTAAAAATTTATGATGTCCATTCGTGACTATGATTTACGTTCTTTGATGTCTGGATCGGTGGGGATGGGTCGAAATCTTTCAGAAAACACCGACGAAACTACTGGAATCCTCGGAATAGCTTGAATTGGTTGAAATCTTTTTCTGCAAATCCTTTGGAGGCCACAGTTTTATTGCTCCTGAGAAGGGTTATTCTACGGCCAAAATTCCCCTTTTCTATGCGATGCCGCTCTGTATTTATAATGCCAAATTAGGTCTCTCAAATTAATTCCGGATTCAATCTTGTTAAATGCTGATTGAGTGATATTGAGGAAGACTGAAATCTAATGTATCTGAAAATTTGGGAGTGAAAAGATTTGTAACCGAAATTGTGAATCTTGGATGTCCTCTTTTGCTTTGCTTTAAATCTGGTACTCATGAGAAATCTCTTGTTGCAGCTTTTAAATATTTCTTTTATAATAACAATATTAATAATAATGAAATCTACCTAAAATAAGATAAAACTAAAATTCTATAAAAAATTTAAAAAAACTTTACTACGTGACACCTAAAAGAAATTACTATCATTATATATATTTTTATTTATTTATGATGATACTAAATCCTAACATAAAATAAAAATAAAAACTAGAAAGAAAATATGACCTCTAATAGTGTTTGTTTTTTTTTTAATTTAATAGTAATAATATTAACATAGTAGCAATAGCATAATAAAATTATAATTAAATGCAAAAAGACATTAGAAAATAAGTTTAGCATATGGAAGGAGGCGAGATTCGAACTCGGGTCTTTTCACCTTTGTACCTTTCACGCTCAGATTCTTACCAACCGGACCATGTCAATTATTCGAAATAAAATGACATTCGCAAATATATATGAGGGCAAATTTTGGGGTATGACAGCTGCCCCTGTTCAATTATCTTAAACCTGAAGATGTAGAGTGGTCTGCGCGCCAGTCGGTATCTGAAGGTGGAAGATGATTGAACATAAGAATACCAAGAAATTTGCCCTATTTGAAGTAGGGACTTTTGTCGGAGATGAGCTTGTGGATGCCATCTGGTAGTTGAATTTTGCGTTGATCGTGTCATTACCGTTCGTAGTAAATGAATTAGATCCTTGGGAATTGATCGTGTCAGCATCGTTCGTGATACTTGAATTAGATCTTGGAAAGATGATCTTGTCTACACCATTTGTGATGATAGAATTAGATCTGAAGAGATAATCGTGTCTTCATCGTTCGTGATGATAGAATTAGATTCTCTTGTCGTGTCAGCACCGTTCGTAGTGACTGAATTAGACTGGGAAGGCCAGTGATCGTGTCCACACCGTTCGTGATGATAGAATTAGACCTCTGATCGCTTGATCGTGTCGGTACCGTTCGTGGTAACCGAATTAGATCTTCGAGCATTGACCGTGTCAGTACCGTTCGTAGTAGCTGAATTAGATCTTGAAAATGATCGTGTCATTACCGTTCGTGGTAGATGAATTAGATCTTGGAGCATTGACCGTGTCAGTACCGTTCGTGGTAGCTGAATTAGATCTTGAAAATGATCGTGTCATTACCGTTCGTGGTAGATGAATTAGACCTTGGAAAGTTGGAGTTTTCGTTCGTTTGTCTGTACCTGTATTCTGCAAAAGGTAAGATTAAATTTATGCAATGTCATGATGCATGGATTACATAATGAGTCTCTCAAAATGAATGAGAAGCTTCGTATGTTATGTATGAATTTTTATGAGGTAATGTATGCAAGGTATGAACGTGAATATGATTTATGAACTATGCTTTATGATGTAGTCTTGACTGGGAGAGTAAGTCTCTGTTTCGTTGTAGTTTTGATATCTGGTTTCGTCTTGAAGATGCTCAACTGGGGGTTTATGATTCCTGCTTGGGGTGATCAGTAACTTGATGTTCCCTGATTGGGGATTAGAGATATTAATAAACCATGTTGGAGAAGAGCAAAGTGTTGGAGAACCGGTAGTGCTGAAGATGTAAACTCTGTTGGGGAACCATGTCTTTGTCGGGAGTGTTTAAAGATATCTTCTTAATGATTACTCAGTGGGGATATGATCTTATGAACCCGGCTATGTGGGGAGATGTGGGTGTCTTGAAAATTGCCCCCAGTATTATAGTAACTACCATTCCTGGATTTGATTAGGACACACCGCTGAGTATTGATCAAGATGTCAACTAGACTTGCATAGGTTTGCCCCTGCTAGTAGGAACTTGGAAAGATCCGCCTCGCGAGGACTTTATGAGAGGTGTACTATGGGAGACATGCCCCTAGTAATCATAGGCCCAGGACAATGCCCCATGTTGATTGGGAAATAGCTTCAGATCTACTTGGATGCATGCCCCTGATTGTTTGAGCATCCATGAGATATTCTTGGAATCTTGACTTGATTGCCCCAGATTGATTGGGCAAAGCGTGCCATGCCCCTTGTATACATAGGAGACATTGCTTCCTGGAGTAATCTTGTCTGTCCGGATAACTTTCAGTCATTAGTTGTACCCTGTGCAAATCCTTTCTGTTGCTAACATTTGAATTTATGTAGCAGAATTTGTTTAATAATGAATTCATGAGATGCAATGCATACGTTTGTCTTGAGTTTTTGGAAAACATTAAAACAAAAGATGTAAAAGGGTGATATTTGTAAAAACATGCTACTTGTAACAATGTGATGTTTGTAAAAACATGATGTTCATAAAAACGAAATATCAACTCAGCATTTTTGGTAAACCTTAAGGAGTCAGGATACCTTTGTCGTGACAGTATGCTTTCGAACTAACCATGCTTCAGTTAGGACTTTCAAGGGTTGTAACGTGGCTCGGTTCATGGTTTAAGAAGCAAAGGATAAAGGCCCAAAGTTTATTTATACCCATCCCCTTCTTCGTGATGTTCTTCGGTCCTAAACTCAGTTGATTCAAACTTATGCATTCAGGTTCCAAGCAGAGGGAACTTTTTGAGATGGCAGTCATTCCTTCCTTTTGGTAGTCACAACATTGTGTTGTTCAGGAATTTATTGACTTTTTTGTTTTCTTTTTTTTTTTTTGATATCCCTAATTTTTGCCTGAGCTGTTTTATTTTTGAGATTACAGTCAGCGGGATGCCTTGATTTTTGCCTAAGTCATCTTTTGATTTTTGACTTAGCATGCTTTTTAGTATATATGTTTTTTCATTCATTTTTTTTTTCATTTTGGAAGATATTGACTGCCTTGCTTAATGATTGATGAACCATCATTGGCTTTTGATTGACATCCCCCACACCTCTTTGATGTGTGCGGATGAATGCTTGTGATTGAAAGGTGTACTGAATGATTCTCTTGAAATAGAATGCACAGCCAAATTAACTGAGAACTACCCTGCCCCAGGTTATGATCAAGGGTTTTAATTAGTACAGGAAAGAAACTTCTACTTCTTAGGCTCAAAGGGGTTGACAAGGGATTATCATCCTTATATCTCCACTGTTTGGGAATTGAAACAATGCCTGTACATCGTCAGCATAGTCCGCTCAAAAGCATACTGTATGAGGTTGCGGTATCGTTTTCTTCATCTTCCCTCAAAAGGTGTACAACTTTAGCAGGAGTCGAGTATCATAGAACACATGCAAAGTAAAGATGCAATTTAGATGAGTGATAGCGAAATAATTTGTTCAAGACAAACATATGCAATGCACTGATGATGATTATTAAAACAAATAATGTCTATCATGAGTCAAATGTTTAAACAAACAGAAGAGAAACTTGCAAATGAAAGTAGATCTAATGATCCAGAAGTTTGTCCGTCTAGACGTTAGTCAGTCTTGTCATGACTAGGCATAGGAGAAGTGATCACCACCGGAGTTTCAAGAGGATTGAATTTGACTTTCCCATCATTGATCAGATCTTGAATCTTATTCCTCAATGTCCAGCAATTGTTTTTGTGATGTCCGGGAATATTGGAACGGCACGCGCACCTCGCATTGAGTTTATAGCCATAGGTGTTAGAATTCTTAGGAGTATCCCTCCGAGTAATTAATCTGATCTTCAACAGATGTCGTAATGTTTGAGCGGAAGGCTATGGATTTTGGTGAATTGACGCTTAGGTGCATCTGGCTTGCGTCGTTGTTGTAGGACTTGGTGTAGAGATTCAGAGTATCCGGGGTTCGAGCTTCCGGAATGTGTATCTAATTGAGAAGACCAGAACGGGTCATGCTTTAGACCATATCTGTAGAGGAGTGTCAGAACGAGTCATACATTAGACCATATCTGAGGAGGAATATCAGAACGATCCATACATTAGACTATATCTGTTGAGGAATAGCAGAACGAGTCGTACGTTAGACCATATCTGTTGGAATGTCGGAACGAGTCATACATTGGACTATATCGGTTGAAGGATATCAGAACGAGTTATTCATTAAACCATATCTGAAGGGGAATGTCAGAACGAGTCATACATTAGACCATATCTGATGAATAATGCCAGAACGAGTCATACATTAGACCATATCTGACTGAAGATACCGGAACGGGTCACACATTGGACCATATCTGATAGGGAATACCGGAACGGGTCGCACGTTAGACCATATCTGATAGAGAATGCTTGCTTGTTAGAGTCGATGAGTTATTTGACGAAGTTTTGGAATGTAAAAGGGCTTGTCAGAATGAATCTCCCGCTCGATTATATCTGAGAGGAATGATTGTCGAGGCGGAACCTGAAAACAAAGTTAGAAATATGCGATGTCATGAATGCAAATGAAATGTTTTTCAAGGATCTTTAAGGAATTTAGTTAGCAACATTGGAAAGTGATTTGGTCGCGTATTTGTTTGAAGAACTCTGACTCTTGTCTTTGAACATCCTTCTTTGAGAATCAAGCTCACCATATCGAGTGGATCATCGCCTCTGATTCAGGATACTTCTGTTATTGGAAGGTATGTGGCCAAAGGAAAATAAATCCTCTTGCCCCTTGCTAGGTATCGAGTCTTTGAATAGGAAAGTATGCGGCCGGAGGAAAGTAAATCCTCTTGCCCCTTGATTAGGAAATTCGTCCTTGATAAGAGCACTTAAAATTGTGCGCCCTAAATTCCTAAGATCCTTAAAAGGGTTAGTTAAATCATGTTATGCTCATGGTGTCATGATGTCATGCAGATGCAATGCATTAAGTAATGCATAAGGTCAAATTGTCCTACAGGCAAATCCTGCAAGAAAGTAGAAAGTTAGAGTATAAGGTAATGAGGACGAAATGTCCTACAAGCAATCCTGCAAGGAAATTGACAGTTAGATAACAAACAGGTCACACAAGAGTCTTTAGGTTTAAAGGCTTGCATGAAGTTGGTAGGTAAGTACCCCCCACTGAAGTTAAGTTGGTTCAACCTGTCCTATATAAAGATCGGGTTCTAGGGAGCTCATATCATTGACCTTTCTCGAAGGCGCTTATCTCAGTTCGGCAATCGAATCACCAACCAAGAAGGTCCTGAAAGTCCAGTCCATATGAGTGTAGCTTCGAGTATCAACCAACTCCGGTCGGAACCAAAGCCAGCTATCTCGCTACTTGCTAATAGGCCAAAGTCAAGTTCAACTAGGGTTCTAGGGCAAATTAGTGCTTAATGACACCACGCAGCAGCCAAGTGTTTCCTCAAGTCGGATCCCGAGGAACACCAGGACAAACAAATGTGTCACACTAACGATGGCCACCATATCAACCACATCAGTATACGCTGTGCAGTCTCCTTGGCCTCACGCCATTTACCTAAGGTTCTCAGATCCGGGTTAGGATCTTTCACACAAGTAAATACCCAAAACAGCCTTTGAAATATAAAGCAAACAAATCAAACAATTAAAGTGATCCTAAACTTTAAGGTAACCCCTCTTTTATTCGAAAGCGTCCCCAGCAGAGTCGCCAGTTCTGTAATACGGTGAACTGACTTTTTATAATTGAAAATGTCGCGGTTAAGCATGAGTCGCCACCGACTTTTATTTTATCCAATTAGGAAAGGCTAAAAGAACAGGAAAAGACCTTTTGAAAAGATTTTGAGTTCGGGGGGTAAGTTATACAAAGGGAAGGTGTAAGGCACCCTTTGCATCCATGGTTATCCATGGGCTCTTAATTGCTTAGCTCACTTGTTTGTTTGAATCATTTGAAAAGATTTTGAATAAGAAAAGATTTTGAAGAAGAACTTTAGCTTGTAAATAAGCGTAGTCTTTTTGAAAAGATTCTTTGAAAAGAGGTGTGGAAAGTTATTTGAATTTTAGAGCAAGCAATTAGTAGCAACTACCCTAAGTTAAAAAATCGTTCTTTTAGCTTTTTGGGCGAAAGGATCTATCCATACCATAAGAGGGTAGGAAGTCTTTCAATTGGATGTGTAAGGGTCATCGAGATATCGTTCGCCATAAGACTGTCCCTTGCCATAAAGAGGGCAGGTAGTCTAAGGGGAGGATATAATAGTCATTAATCTTTTTAGGCATCATGCGAGGATACCTTAGCAATTGGACAGTCATCACATCTTTTTTACCGAGGCAACTTCGAGGGACATAATCGATGATGATAATGAACTTAGGGCAACATTTGTTTTAGGTATCCTCGGAATCGAGGGACTTTGACTATTAATACGTTTAGAGGCAACAGGCAACAATAAGGCAACAGTATAAGGCAACAAGGCAACCAGAGGGATTACCCTAAAGGTGCGTGTGTGGCACAATCAGGTGGTTAATTCAAATATTTATCTTGTAATTAGTTATCTACTTCTGTTAAAGGCTTGCACTCCCTAAGATTACTAACCACAGCAGAAAAGGCAGAATGAAAATCCTACGCTATTACAATAAACACCTGCGGGGATGGGGAATTAAAGGCAAAGAATAAGAAGGAACAATAATTAATCAAAAAAATCTTGAATGTCTTGATCTTCCTTAAACCTTCGATTAGCCCTGAAAATAAAAATAAAAATAATAGGGGTGAGTGTATATGGAATTCCTTGGCATTGAAAATAAACCTTAATTTAAACTTATAAGGCAAAAATTAAAATAAAAGGTAAAATAATTTAAATAATAAAAAGGAAGGATCAAAACTTAGCTTTTTAATTGCCATGGTACGTAGTCGGAGAATTTTTGATTAAACCCTGAAAAATTTAAACACAAAGAAGAGAAGCGTTAGTGCATTTAAGATTCATTACTTATGGGTACAAATCCTAATAGAATAAATAAATGGGATTGAACAAACCCTAAAAGTTAATAAACCCTAAAGGTTACTAAGAAAAAGAGAAAATTTATTGTGACTCAAAAGGTCTACAAGGCTTAGTGGATAACACTAGTTTATAAATAAATTGAGGTTAACAAACCTAACAAATTTAATTGATTAAAAACACATCCAAAAATAATAACTTTTAGGATTTAAAAACAATTATTAATAATAATCATAAAAAAAAATCGAATTTTCGATTAAACTAAATAAAATAAATAATCACATAAAGATATTAATTCTATTAAATACCAAAAAGGATTTGGAAAATATTAAAAAAAAAGAAAAAGAGGAAAACAAAAGTAAAAACTATGTAATTAGAAATAAATAAAATGAAAATTAAAAGTGACTTAGCTGTGATTGAGTGTGGTTGCTTGTGGAGGAGTATGGTGGGACTACGCTTCCAGGAGCGCTGGATCTGCATCTGGAACGATCGAATGATTGCACTACGAAGGCGCATGGTGTTCCCTCAGGAGCTAAGGGTACCGGATCTGCAAATGAATTGAAACAAACAAATGGGCAAAATTGTTGCACGACGCTGGGATCGAACCTAGGTCGTCTTGGTTACCAAGAAATGCGCCTTGCCACTACACTGGAATCCATTCGTTGTTATTATGATCATCAGCATTCAAATTATAAATAATCAAAATTTTAAAATAAAAATAAAACAAATAAGAACAGGCGCTGAGCACTGTTCTTCTTCTTCATTTAGACCACCGAACCCTGCAAACACCAACCTCTTGAAACACAACCAATACAATTCAAATAAAAACATATTCCAATTGGAAATCTTATTCTGAGTATGATGGAACCATCAGTTTGGGCTAATTCGGTCTCTAACTAAAATCCCCCAATTTGAGAGCTTAAATACCTAACAATGGTGAGTTGCAATATCTGCATCAAAAACCAAATCAAAACATCCAGAAAGCAACGTGATGTCATTCTAGTCATGAATATATAATCAAATCATATTAAAAATGCAGGTATGTATGAATTCGAATTAAAAATTTATGATGTCCATTCGTGACTATGATTTACGTTCTTTGATGTCTGGATCGGTGGGGATGGGTCGAAATCTTTCAGAAAACACCGACGAAACTACTGGAATCCTCGGAATAGCTTGAATTGGTTGAAATCTTTTTCTGCAAATCCTTTGGAGGCCACAGTTTTATTGCTCCTGAGAAGGGTTATTCTACGGCCAAAATTCCCCTTTTCTATGCGATGCCGCTCTGTATTTATAATGCCAAATTAGGTCTCTCAAATTAATTCCGGATTCAATCTTGTTAAATGCTGATTGAGTGATATTGAGGAAGACTGAAATCTAATGTATCTGAAAATTTGGGAGTGAAAAGATTTGTAACCGAAATTGTGAATCTTGGATGTCCTCTTTTGCTTTGCTTTAAATCTGGTACTCATGAGAAATCTCTTGTTGCAGCTTTTAAATATTTCTTTTATAATAACAATATTAATAATAATGAAATCTACCTAAAATAAGATAAAACTAAAATTCTATAAAAAATTTAAAAAAACTTTACTACGTGACACCTAAAAGAAATTACTATCATTATATATATTTTTATTTATTTATGATGATACTAAATCCTAACATAAAATAAAAATAAAAACTAGAAAGAAAATATGACCTCTAATAGTGTTTGTTTTTTTTTTAATTTAATAGTAATAATATTAACATAGTAGCAATAGCATAATAAAATTATAATTAAATGCAAAAAGACATTAGAAAATAAGTTTAGCATATGGAAGGAGGCGAGATTCGAACTCGGGTCTTTTCACCTTTGTACCTTTCACGCTCAGATTCTTACCAACCGGACCATGTCAATTATTCGAAATAAAATGACATTCGCAAATATATATGAGGGCAAATTTTGGGGTATGACAGCTGCCCCTGTTCAATTATCTTAAACCTGAAGATGTAGAGTGGTCTGCGCGCCAGTCGGTATCTGAAGGTGGAAGATGATTGAACATAAGAATACCAAGAAATTTGCCCTATTTGAAGTAGGGACTTTTGTCGGAGATGAGCTTGTGGATGCCATCTGGTAGTTGAATTTTGCGTTGATCGTGTCATTACCGTTCGTAGTAAATGAATTAGATCCTTGGGAATTGATCGTGTCAGCATCGTTCGTGATACTTGAATTAGATCTTGGAAAGATGATCTTGTCTACACCATTTGTGATGATAGAATTAGATCTGAAGAGATAATCGTGTCTTCATCGTTCGTGATGATAGAATTAGATTCTCTTGTCGTGTCAGCACCGTTCGTAGTGACTGAATTAGACTGGGAAGGCCAGTGATCGTGTCCACACCGTTCGTGATGATAGAATTAGACCTCTGATCGCTTGATCGTGTCGGTACCGTTCGTGGTAACCGAATTAGATCTTCGAGCATTGACCGTGTCAGTACCGTTCGTAGTAGCTGAATTAGATCTTGAAAATGATCGTGTCATTACCGTTCGTGGTAGATGAATTAGATCTTGGAGCATTGACCGTGTCAGTACCGTTCGTGGTAGCTGAATTAGATCTTGAAAATGATCGTGTCATTACCGTTCGTGGTAGATGAATTAGACCTTGGAAAGTTGGAGTTTTCGTTCGTTTGTCTGTACCTGTATTCTGCAAAAGGTAAGAT
This sequence comes from Vicia villosa, assembly GCF_029867415.1. Taxonomy (NCBI): domain Eukaryota; kingdom Viridiplantae; phylum Streptophyta; class Magnoliopsida; order Fabales; family Fabaceae; genus Vicia; species Vicia villosa. The sequence goes on along the minus strand of NC_081184.1, from coordinate 164,749,814 downwards.
TAAATTTATGCAATGTCATGATGCATGGATTACATAATGAGTCTCTCAAAATGAATGAGAAGCTTCGTATGTTATGTATGAATTTTTATGAGGTAATGTATGCAAGGTATGAACGTGAATATGATTTATGAACTATGCTTTATGATGTAGTCTTGACTGGGAGAGTAAGTCTCTGTTTCGTTGTAGTTTTGATATCTGGTTTCGTCTTGAAGATGCTCAACTGGGGGTTTATGATTCCTGCTTGGGGTGATCAGTAACTTGATGTTCCCTGATTGGGGATTAGAGATATTAATAAACCATGTTGGAGAAGAGCAAAGTGTTGGAGAACCGGTAGTGCTGAAGATGTAAACTCTGTTGGGGAACCATGTCTTTGTCGGGAGTGTTTAAAGATATCTTCTTAATGATTACTCAGTGGGGATATGATCTTATGAACCCGGCTATGTGGGGAGATGTGGGTGTCTTGAAAATTGCCCCCAGTATTATAGTAACTACCATTCCTGGATTTGATTAGGACACACCGCTGAGTATTGATCAAGATGTCAACTAGACTTGCATAGGTTTGCCCCTGCTAGTAGGAACTTGGAAAGATCCGCCTCGCGAGGACTTTATGAGAGGTGTACTATGGGAGACATGCCCCTAGTAATCATAGGCCCAGGACAATGCCCCATGTTGATTGGGAAATAGCTTCAGATCTACTTGGATGCATGCCCCTGATTGTTTGAGCATCCATGAGATATTCTTGGAATCTTGACTTGATTGCCCCAGATTGATTGGGCAAAGCGTGCCATGCCCCTTGTATACATAGGAGACATTGCTTCCTGGAGTAATCTTGTCTGTCCGGATAACTTTCAGTCATTAGTTGTACCCTGTGCAAATCCTTTCTGTTGCTAACATTTGAATTTATGTAGCAGAATTTGTTTAATAATGAATTCATGAGATGCAATGCATACGTTTGTCTTGAGTTTTTGGAAAACATTAAAACAAAAGATGTAAAAGGGTGATATTTGTAAAAACATGCTACTTGTAACAATGTGATGTTTGTAAAAACATGATGTTCATAAAAACGAAATATCAACTCAGCATTTTTGGTAAACCTTAAGGAGTCAGGATACCTTTGTCGTGACAGTATGCTTTCGAACTAACCATGCTTCAGTTAGGACTTTCAAGGGTTGTAACGTGGCTCGGTTCATGGTTTAAGAAGCAAAGGATAAAGGCCCAAAGTTTATTTATACCCATCCCCTTCTTCGTGATGTTCTTCGGTCCTAAACTCAGTTGATTCAAACTTATGCATTCAGGTTCCAAGCAGAGGGAACTTTTTGAGATGGCAGTCATTCCTTCCTTTTGGTAGTCACAACATTGTGTTGTTCAGGAATTTATTGACTTTTTTGTTTTCTTTTTTTTTTTTTGATATCCCTAATTTTTGCCTGAGCTGTTTTATTTTTGAGATTACAGTCAGCGGGATGCCTTGATTTTTGCCTAAGTCATCTTTTGATTTTTGACTTAGCATGCTTTTTAGTATATATGTTTTTTCATTCATTTTTTTTTTCATTTTGGAAGATATTGACTGCCTTGCTTAATGATTGATGAACCATCATTGGCTTTTGATTGACATCCCCCACACCTCTTTGATGTGTGCGGATGAATGCTTGTGATTGAAAGGTGTACTGAATGATTCTCTTGAAATAGAATGCACAGCCAAATTAACTGAGAACTACCCTGCCCCAGGTTATGATCAAGGGTTTTAATTAGTACAGGAAAGAAACTTCTACTTCTTAGGCTCAAAGGGGTTGACAAGGGATTATCATCCTTATATCTCCACTGTTTGGGAATTGAAACAATGCCTGTACATCGTCAGCATAGTCCGCTCAAAAGCATACTGTATGAGGTTGCGGTATCGTTTTCTTCATCTTCCCTCAAAAGGTGTACAACTTTAGCAGGAGTCGAGTATCATAGAACACATGCAAAGTAAAGATGCAATTTAGATGAGTGATAGCGAAATAATTTGTTCAAGACAAACATATGCAATGCACTGATGATGATTATTAAAACAAATAATGTCTATCATGAGTCAAATGTTTAAACAAACAGAAGAGAAACTTGCAAATGAAAGTAGATCTAATGATCCAGAAGTTTGTCCGTCTAGACGTTAGTCAGTCTTGTCATGACTAGGCATAGGAGAAGTGATCACCACCGGAGTTTCAAGAGGATTGAATTTGACTTTCCCATCATTGATCAGATCTTGAATCTTATTCCTCAATGTCCAGCAATTGTTTTTGTGATGTCCGGGAATATTGGAACGGCACGCGCACCTCGCATTGAGTTTATAGCCATAGGTGTTAGAATTCTTAGGAGTATCCCTCCGAGTAATTAATCTGATCTTCAACAGATGTCGTAATGTTTGAGCGGAAGGCTATGGATTTTGGTGAATTGACGCTTAGGTGCATCTGGCTTGCGTCGTTGTTGTAGGACTTGGTGTAGAGATTCAGAGTATCCGGGGTTCGAGCTTCCGGAATGTGTATCTAATTGAGAAGACCAGAACGGGTCATGCTTTAGACCATATCTGTAGAGGAGTGTCAGAACGAGTCATACATTAGACCATATCTGAGGAGGAATATCAGAACGATCCATACATTAGACTATATCTGTTGAGGAATAGCAGAACGAGTCGTACGTTAGACCATATCTGTTGGAATGTCGGAACGAGTCATACATTGGACTATATCGGTTGAAGGATATCAGAACGAGTTATTCATTAAACCATATCTGAAGGGGAATGTCAGAACGAGTCATACATTAGACCATATCTGATGAATAATGCCAGAACGAGTCATACATTAGACCATATCTGACTGAAGATACCGGAACGGGTCACACATTGGACCATATCTGATAGGGAATACCGGAACGGGTCGCACGTTAGACCATATCTGATAGAGAATGCTTGCTTGTTAGAGTCGATGAGTTATTTGACGAAGTTTTGGAATGTAAAAGGGCTTGTCAGAATGAATCTCCCGCTCGATTATATCTGAGAGGAATGATTGTCGAGGCGGAACCTGAAAACAAAGTTAGAAATATGCGATGTCATGAATGCAAATGAAATGTTTTTCAAGGATCTTTAAGGAATTTAGTTAGCAACATTGGAAAGTGATTTGGTCGCGTATTTGTTTGAAGAACTCTGACTCTTGTCTTTGAACATCCTTCTTTGAGAATCAAGCTCACCATATCGAGTGGATCATCGCCTCTGATTCAGGATACTTCTGTTATTGGAAGGTATGTGGCCAAAGGAAAATAAATCCTCTTGCCCCTTGCTAGGTATCGAGTCTTTGAATAGGAAAGTATGCGGCCGGAGGAAAGTAAATCCTCTTGCCCCTTGATTAGGAAATTCGTCCTTGATAAGAGCACTTAAAATTGTGCGCCCTAAATTCCTAAGATCCTTAAAAGGGTTAGTTAAATCATGTTATGCTCATGGTGTCATGATGTCATGCAGATGCAATGCATTAAGTAATGCATAAGGTCAAATTGTCCTACAGGCAAATCCTGCAAGAAAGTAGAAAGTTAGAGTATAAGGTAATGAGGACGAAATGTCCTACAAGCAATCCTGCAAGGAAATTGACAGTTAGATAACAAACAGGTCACACAAGAGTCTTTAGGTTTAAAGGCTTGCATGAAGTTGGTAGGTAAGTACCCCCCACTGAAGTTAAGTTGGTTCAACCTGTCCTATATAAAGATCGGGTTCTAGGGAGCTCATATCATTGACCTTTCTCGAAGGCGCTTATCTCAGTTCGGCAATCGAATCACCAACCAAGAAGGTCCTGAAAGTCCAGTCCATATGAGTGTAGCTTCGAGTATCAACCAACTCCGGTCGGAACCAAAGCCAGCTATCTCGCTACTTGCTAATAGGCCAAAGTCAAGTTCAACTAGGGTTCTAGGGCAAATTAGTGCTTAATGACACCACGCAGCAGCCAAGTGTTTCCTCAAGTCGGATCCCGAGGAACACCAGGACAAACAAATGTGTCACACTAACGATGGCCACCATATCAACCACATCAGTATACGCTGTGCAGTCTCCTTGGCCTCACGCCATTTACCTAAGGTTCTCAGATCCGGGTTAGGATCTTTCACACAAGTAAATACCCAAAACAGCCTTTGAAATATAAAGCAAACAAATCAAACAATTAAAGTGATCCTAAACTTTAAGGTAACCCCTCTTTTATTCGAAAGCGTCCCCAGCAGAGTCGCCAGTTCTGTAATACGGTGAACTGACTTTTTATAATTGAAAATGTCGCGGTTAAGCATGAGTCGCCACCGACTTTTATTTTATCCAATTAGGAAAGGCTAAAAGAACAGGAAAAGACCTTTTGAAAAGATTTTGAGTTCGGGGGGTAAGTTATACAAAGGGAAGGTGTAAGGCACCCTTTGCATCCATGGTTATCCATGGGCTCTTAATTGCTTAGCTCACTTGTTTGTTTGAATCATTTGAAAAGATTTTGAATAAGAAAAGATTTTGAAGAAGAACTTTAGCTTGTAAATAAGCGTAGTCTTTTTGAAAAGATTCTTTGAAAAGAGGTGTGGAAAGTTATTTGAATTTTAGAGCAAGCAATTAGTAGCAACTACCCTAAGTTAAAAAATCGTTCTTTTAGCTTTTTGGGCGAAAGGATCTATCCATACCATAAGAGGGTAGGAAGTCTTTCAATTGGATGTGTAAGGGTCATCGAGATATCGTTCGCCATAAGACTGTCCCTTGCCATAAAGAGGGCAGGTAGTCTAAGGGGAGGATATAATAGTCATTAATCTTTTTAGGCATCATGCGAGGATACCTTAGCAATTGGACAGTCATCACATCTTTTTTACCGAGGCAACTTCGAGGGACATAATCGATGATGATAATGAACTTAGGGCAACATTTGTTTTAGGTATCCTCGGAATCGAGGGACTTTGACTATTAATACGTTTAGAGGCAACAGGCAACAATAAGGCAACAGTATAAGGCAACAAGGCAACCAGAGGGATTACCCTAAAGGTGCGTGTGTGGCACAATCAGGTGGTTAATTCAAATATTTATCTTGTAATTAGTTATCTACTTCTGTTAAAGGCTTGCACTCCCTAAGATTACTAACCACAGCAGAAAAGGCAGAATGAAAATCCTACGCTATTACAATAAACACCTGCGGGGATGGGGAATTAAAGGCAAAGAATAAGAAGGAACAATAATTAATCAAAAAAATCTTGAATGTCTTGATCTTCCTTAAACCTTCGATTAGCCCTGAAAATAAAAATAAAAATAATAGGGGTGAGTGTATATGGAATTCCTTGGCATTGAAAATAAACCTTAATTTAAACTTATAAGGCAAAAATTAAAATAAAAGGTAAAATAATTTAAATAATAAAAAGGAAGGATCAAAACTTAGCTTTTTAATTGCCATGGTACGTAGTCGGAGAATTTTTGATTAAACCCTGAAAAATTTAAACACAAAGAAGAGAAGCGTTAGTGCATTTAAGATTCATTACTTATGGGTACAAATCCTAATAGAATAAATAAATGGGATTGAACAAACCCTAAAAGTTAATAAACCCTAAAGGTTACTAAGAAAAAGAGAAAATTTATTGTGACTCAAAAGGTCTACAAGGCTTAGTGGATAACACTAGTTTATAAATAAATTGAGGTTAACAAACCTAACAAATTTAATTGATTAAAAACACATCCAAAAATAATAACTTTTAGGATTTAAAAACAATTATTAATAATAATCATAAAAAAAAATCGAATTTTCGATTAAACTAAATAAAATAAATAATCACATAAAGATATTAATTCTATTAAATACCAAAAAGGATTTGGAAAATATTAAAAAAAAAGAAAAAGAGGAAAACAAAAGTAAAAACTATGTAATTAGAAATAAATAAAATGAAAATTAAAAGTGACTTAGCTGTGATTGAGTGTGGTTGCTTGTGGAGGAGTATGGTGGGACTACGCTTCCAGGAGCGCTGGATCTGCATCTGGAACGATCGAATGATTGCACTACGAAGGCGCATGGTGTTCCCTCAGGAGCTAAGGGTACCGGATCTGCAAATGAATTGAAACAAACAAATGGGCAAAATTGTTGCACGACGCTGGGATCGAACCTAGGTCGTCTTGGTTACCAAGAAATGCGCCTTGCCACTACACTGGAATCCATTCGTTGTTATTATGATCATCAGCATTCAAATTATAAATAATCAAAATTTTAAAATAAAAATAAAACAAATAAGAACAGGCGCTGAGCACTGTTCTTCTTCTTCATTTAGACCACCGAACCCTGCAAACACCAACCTCTTGAAACACAACCAATACAATTCAAATAAAAACATATTCCAATTGGAAATCTTATTCTGAGTATGATGGAACCATCAGTTTGGGCTAATTCGGTCTCTAACTAAAATCCCCCAATTTGAGAGCTTAAATACCTAACAATGGTGAGTTGCAATATCTGCATCAAAAACCAAATCAAAACATCCAGAAAGCAACGTGATGTCATTCTAGTCATGAATATATAATCAAATCATATTAAAAATGCAGGTATGTATGAATTCGAATTAAAAATTTATGATGTCCATTCGTGACTATGATTTACGTTCTTTGATGTCTGGATCGGTGGGGATGGGTCGAAATCTTTCAGAAAACACCGACGAAACTACTGGAATCCTCGGAATAGCTTGAATTGGTTGAAATCTTTTTCTGCAAATCCTTTGGAGGCCACAGTTTTATTGCTCCTGAGAAGGGTTATTCTACGGCCAAAATTCCCCTTTTCTATGCGATGCCGCTCTGTATTTATAATGCCAAATTAGGTCTCTCAAATTAATTCCGGATTCAATCTTGTTAAATGCTGATTGAGTGATATTGAGGAAGACTGAAATCTAATGTATCTGAAAATTTGGGAGTGAAAAGATTTGTAACCGAAATTGTGAATCTTGGATGTCCTCTTTTGCTTTGCTTTAAATCTGGTACTCATGAGAAATCTCTTGTTGCAGCTTTTAAATATTTCTTTTATAATAACAATATTAATAATAATGAAATCTACCTAAAATAAGATAAAACTAAAATTCTATAAAAAATTTAAAAAAACTTTACTACGTGACACCTAAAAGAAATTACTATCATTATATATATTTTTATTTATTTATGATGATACTAAATCCTAACATAAAATAAAAATAAAAACTAGAAAGAAAATATGACCTCTAATAGTGTTTGTTTTTTTTTTAATTTAATAGTAATAATATTAACATAGTAGCAATAGCATAATAAAATTATAATTAAATGCAAAAAGACATTAGAAAATAAGTTTAGCATATGGAAGGAGGCGAGATTCGAACTCGGGTCTTTTCACCTTTGTACCTTTCACGCTCAGATTCTTACCAACCGGACCATGTCAATTATTCGAAATAAAATGACATTCGCAAATATATATGAGGGCAAATTTTGGGGTATGACACCATGCATTTAATGTGCATGTTTTTTAGGACACCCACTTCCACTCCCTTATCACGGCCCCGATATAGGGATCGGCTCTAGCACATCGATGTAGCCAAGAATGCTGGTCTAGGGGTCGTCGATCTCAAGATTTTCTTCATAATCCTAACTTCACAAATGATAGCAATGACTCGAGGTATAACTATTCTTGATCGGTCTAACAACCCAATGAAACCTACCTAACTCGAGCGACCTAATCCATAATGTCCTCAAAGTGGAACACAAATAGGTAGACTTTCGCCAAAAAGTCGCACATTAGATTTAATTTGTCTTTCCATCATCATCCGTCAAATCTAATCGGACGCTCTCTTGCATCTCGTATCGAGTCAAACAAGAGCACTTTTATCCGCCCCTCGTATATAAGCTCTTCGACCTCACTATTTGTGCACTTGAGTACTAACCTTGCAGCTTAGTGCTCTCACTCCACCGCATCAAAAACTCTTACCACTACATCGGAAGAACTCTTTACCGTTATATCATCAATTTTGTGTTTTGTGCACTGGAATAGTAACAAAATTATATCATATAACTTTGACGAGAATGCTTTTTTTAACAAAATCTCATCGTTAATTAAAAACAATAAAGGAATCAAGCATTTGGTTATTTGTTTCTTCGGCTTGACCTCGATTTATTTTCACCTTTTTTGACTCTTGAGACCAACTATGTGATTAACCCTTCATTTCAAAAACCTAGTTACACTTAAAAGACACTTTTTTTACAAACACTTAAAAGACAACTTCTCCTTTTCAAATTTTTAAAATTCGAACATCAATTCTAACACTTCCAAGCTCAAATTTGTATTACGAATTGAGTAACATTCATTAAATTTAATCACTGCTCAAAATTTAACCAACAATACATATGATAATGATATTATATCACGAGGCAAATGCACATGGCGCCAAAAGCTGCATGTCAGATACGATAGCGAAAGATAAGAGAATCCAATTTTGAAATATAAAAAAAAAAAAACCAACCCAAAGGGTAATCTAACCACATGGGTTACCGAAACACAAGGCTGTATACTCAACCCCACCACTTAATTCAAATATGGCATTTTCCTTCTTTACCGGTTTAACCGGTTGCCTCTCTCCTCTTTTCTCTCTCCCTCACACACCTCCAATAACCGCCTTTTAAACCGCTCATCACTCTCCGTCGTTCCTCCCTCTCTCTCTCTCCATCATCATTTCTCTCTCTGCAGCGTTTTCAACAGAGACGCCGCAGAGAAACTCACAAAAATTTCACAAATCTAAAACCTACCTATCACATACATTACTATATTCGCATTTTCCGTTATGGCTTCCTCTAAACATTCATTCGGATTCGGAATTGTGGCTATCGTCGCCACTCTCATTTTCGCTCTTTCCTTCCCCGCCGCTGTTCACGCTCAATCTCCGTCCCCCGCACCTGCTCCTACCAGCGACGGTAACATTTTTCTCTACTTTTCTTCTATTCCTCAGATCTAATTTACCAGATCTATTTTTCTAGATCTGGATCTTATATATACACATAAATAAAAATCAAAATCAGCTGCAATATTAGGCACTTACATTGTTGTTGTTCAGGTTCATCGGTTGATCAAGGAATAGCTTATTTGTTGATGTTGTTGGCGCTGGTACTCACCTATATCATTCATTCGGCGGATATTTCATCTACCTTGTGAATTGCATGTTGATAATGTGAGAGAGATGTGTTTTGTTTTTTAAATTTTATTTATGATTAATAATGAACGTGTTTGTAGAACGCGGAGGTGTAATGTAATAATAATGATATAGATTGAGAGGTGTTTGTTTTTCTAGTGAATTAAAGAGTATGATGCGTGAGTTTAGAGAGGTTGTATGGTAGTTTAGCATCAATGTCTTATTTGTGTAAGTGATGATGGATCTATCTATGTAATATTATTATTGCAATCTCGTCAATGTGATTTTTGTCTTGGTGATTCAATGTCATCATCTTCTTGTTTTTGTTAATTTTACTGCATTGCCAAATTTATGAACAAGTAGCATTCGTGAATGAATTATGCCTAATTAGATTTAGAGGACTTGCAAGAGTGTGAAGTGTCAAAGTTTCGCAATCCAAACATTATGAAAGGTGGATATGACCCATCTAAGTTTTAGATCCTACAATTTTTGACAACGTCGCAAGAATATTTAATGAGGAAATGGGGCTACAATGTTCACATGTCGCCTATCATTATTGCGACATTGAAACACTCTAGTAGTCTAGTTGAGCTGCTCATAGCTTACAATCAAGTACAGCTGAGACAATAACAATAGTTAGAAACACATTGTATTAGGGGTGGACATCGGTTCGGGCCGGTTCGGGTTCGGGCCCAAAACCCCAATCCGGCCCAACCCTCGGATGGTATATATAGGCCCAATTCCGACCAAATTGATCATTGGGTTTTTTCGGGTTCGGGTGGAAACGGTTCGGGTAACTAGGTCGGTTTAATAAAAAACTAATCATTAATTGGATAAAAATGTACTAATTATTTATTTGTACAAAGGAGGTATCTTGAATATTTTAGTCAATCCTTCTAAGCATCCATAAACAATATTATTGTCCATCATCCAATACAATATTATTGTTGAAACATATTACACATTTAAAACAATCCAAGGACAATTCATTTTTTTAAAGAAATTATAATTCTTCCAAGCTTCCATTTTCAACAAAACTTTCCATTTCCAAGCTGCTTTTTCATAATCCATAAACATATTTTGTTGATAATCCATAAACATATTTTGTTGATAATCACATTAAACAGGTTGCATCTTGCTAATGGAGTAGTATGAAGCAAATTCATTTTAATGTGCCTGTAAGAAACAATAACATATCAATAAACTTTCATACAAACTAGATTAAACATAAAATCAGGATACTAAACATATAACAGATCAATAATCTTTCATACAAGACCAGCCCCTTACATGGGCATCTATCATGAATCCATACCATAATCATTTCACCATTGCTGTTTTTTATCTGAATCCATACGATAATCATTTCACCATAGCTGTTTTTTATCTGCAAAATACCAAAATTACATGATAGATTTCGTTTTCAGATCTCATTCTCATAACTCAAAACAACAAAAACTAGCCAATAACTTTAAGTACCATGTAAAAGCAGGAGTCACATAACAGAAAGTATAGATCTCAAACTTTAAACTCACAAAAGATGAGATTTTGCTTAAAATCATGTAAAGACAAAAGAGATCCTTTTTCAAGGCCATGTAATCTCTTAAAACTTCAGTCATCTTTCAAACTGCAAGATCAAAAGAAAAAATTATTAAATACTAAAATATTATAGTTCATCAAATCTAAATGTTACATATTAAAAAATCTCCCCCCTATATCACTTTTAGAGATACACCCACTATCAAATTTCAAAAAACACAGGATTATCTTACTTTGAACAAAACCCAAATGATAAAAAAAAATTCAAGACAAACAATTCAGATCTGAAAATTACATTCTTAAATCACTGTCAAAATTACACAAAGCATAAATAATAACTCTAAAAAGATAAAAAAATTAGGAAATACTAACCTTTTGAAATATAAGAAAACACAGTGAACGAAGATTGGTGATGAGATGACGTTGGGCAAAGGTGCGATGAGAACAGGGAGGCAAGGGTGAGATGAGAACAGGGAGGCAAAGGTGAGATGAGAAGAGGGAGACGATGTTTATACGGCGGCGGCGAAAACATAGAAAGGAAAGACCAAGTGAGAGACAGAGAAAAATTAGGGTTTGTAGTTGTGAATCAAGATCTGACTCTTAAATGATATTAATATTAACATAAATAATAATAAATAGCGGTCGGGTTCGGTCACCGATGGACCTAAATTTTTCATCCGAACCGAACCGAAATAGTCCAATAAAAACCGAACCAACCATCCGTTTGACCCGATATTCCGATGTAACCCGACCCGGAGAGTGAAATTAAGTTTGGGTCGGGCGGATATACACGGATCGGTAATCTTTGTCCACCCCTACATTGTATTATCCACCAAAAGAAGAAAAAGAAAGAAAAAAAGGTTCAATATCTATTTGATTTTAGGAGTTTGTTTGAAATCTTGTATTGTTTAGGTTTCGGAGCTTTGGAGCTGAAATGGATAATTATGAAGACAAGCTCATCCTCGAGTTAGTTTTTGGAATTGAGATTCAAACATATTTAAAATAGAGTATGGTTTTTGGAATTGAAATTCAAACATATTTAAAATAGAGTATGGAGCTTTATGGTTTAGCCATTCCTCCATTTTGTAATGTAATGGCTAGGATTGGAGGAGAAGGGAAACATGAGAGAAAGGGTGGGAGAGGATCCATATCTTTAAAATAGTTTCAGAGTCAAATTAAAGACTGCAATGTGAGCAATTTGACACAAGTTCATGTTAGGCATGAGGTATATAATTATGTAAGGGCAACCTCCTTCAGCAAACTTTTGGGTTGAGAGACGAATGGCATTTAACAAAAAAAATACATATTAATTGTACTGGAACAATCATAATTCAACTTCAACTTGCAAAAGTTGGGTCTAAGCAGACTGAGGTAAACTGGAAATATTTTACATTAATCCTAGGCTACCAATTATGAATAAGGTAAGGAAGAAAGTAAACATAACATCACTTGCATGCCATCAATTTCACCTTTCCATTCAACACTACACTAGGAACCGGAAAAATTATCAAAATCTAAATTATTTGTTGATATGTGAAAGTTTACAGTGAAAGGTGCATGTCATCAATTTCACCTTTTCATTCAACACTACACTAGAAACTGAAAAAATATATCAAATTCCGAATTATTTGTGTATATGTGAAAGTATACAACTTTTGCACATCAAAACAGTGATCAAATGGTAAAAGTGAAAGACGTTCCTGGGAGTAGATGATACAGTAAACTATGATACTAATACACAACTAGGCCTTTTTGCTGCTTGGATTAGTTTCTTGTTGTTCCTGACCAGCTAGGGAAAATTTCTTCACTTTCTGTTGAATCAGAAGAAAAAAACAAATTCAACCAAAACAAAAGAAAACATTAAATGACACAACTCTGTCCATATATGCGCAATTCTGCATGCATGAACAACTGATTGAAATCAAGCAATTGAGCGGAAAGGGAAGACAAAGGCAAAGCCATTAACAGTTAAGTCTTAAATGCATGGCTGTATGCATCTAGCGAGGACAAAGACAACAAAATAATGTATTCTGATTAAAGTGTTTTCAATTTGTTTTACATACCAGAACTAATGTGATTCACATGATGCCCATACCTGGTCTATTACTGTTGATCCCAGCTAACTATCTCAGAGGGCTAAGGTCAAATAAGGCAAATCCAGTACTTAATCAAACTTCCATAGCTAATAACACCCCAAATTGACCATTGGCTTCTTAGATCCTCTGTATCACCGATATTTAAAAGGGAAATGCTACCTAGTAGTGTTCTTAAGGGAATTATTGAAGAATTTGAATTTACTGATTCTTTGATGAACATCGGTTAGCAAGATCCTATTCAAAAACCATGAAATGATGCTATAAGAATGTAAGGAATTCATGGATAGAAAATGGATTATGATAATTTTACAGTTGACCTGGGAAGGAATAGCCCAAAAGGGCACAAACCGAGAAAGTCACATCAATAACGGGCGAACACCCAACATCGGGCCACATAATGCCACAAGGCATGAAAAGTTGCCTTATTGGACCTGGGTGTGACTGCCCTAATCAAACCATGTTTCTTCCTAATTCAATTGGTGGGGTACGTGGCACACGCGGAATCAGTCAAGGGGAGAGGAAGAGCCACCTCCTCTACGATTGAAGGGAAGAACTCAATCCTCCCACTCCCGCATCTTTGACTGAAAAAAAGGGATACCGCTCCTCTTTTAAGCTTAGAGTTAGATGCAAGTATGCAACAATGGGGCTTCATAAGAATAAAATGCAGGAATTGAGAAAATATACAAAATACAACCAAACAACAACCAACACATTTCAAACTTTACCAAAAGCTCAAAAGACCTAAAATTGAACTTACCCTCACAAATGAAATTGGAAAAGAAAAAAATCCTAACTCTTTTCGAACAGAGATCATAAAAACAAAAATTTCCTTAACATACTTCCACAAGGTTCAAAACTAACTCGCATTAACTCAAAAACGATAGAGCAATTCGGCAATGGATATGAGAGGAAAAAGAGTACCTTGGCGAGAACGCACTCGCGCAATGAATTCAAAAGGGCGAGGCATTTATCTTGATCATACGATGGAGATTCTGCTACGCAATTTAGCAGATCAAGAGCTTCTTGGCCGCATACTGGTTTAGCACCACCTTCATCCATGCTCGAATTTTAGGGTTTTAGGGTAAGATTTGAAGATTTTCGATTAGAAGCTAAAACCCTTGTGTTTAAAAATGTTAAACAAATGAGTGATGTATTCGAAATTAATTTCATACTATCAACCGATTCAATTTTTATTTAAAAATAAATTTTAATGCATAAAGGTTGTTGATTTTCTATTAGATAATAGTATAGAATTATTTTATATCGTCTACATATCTATTACACTCAGAAATGGAGAATAATATTTTTAATAAAATTTATTCATTGAATTTATATAAAAAAAAAGATTTAATGGAAATATACTGACAGTGTAAAACAGTTTTACTCTGTCAGTGAAATGTTTGATTTTTTATTTAAATAATATTTAAAGTATTTATTTTCAAGGGTCGTGATCTACTGACTGTGTAAAAAAATTTACACTGATAGTGCACACTACCTTTAAGCTCAAAAATAATTATACATTATCATAAATATCAAGTTTAGAAAAAATAATATAAATAATATAAAATAGTTTTTGTAATTAGAAAAAAACATAAATATTATTAATTAGTTTACTTTTTTGTTTAAATAATTAGTTTATGTAATTAGAAAAAATAATTCTTCTGGTTTATAATAAGTGTTAGTTTGAAGAAAATGACAATTATATAAGCAATTAACCCAAAACTAACTGGTATATATAAGCAAGACCTTGGAATCTGTCAAACATTAATAACTCTAGGTTAGCATGGATCCATTGTTTTGGCATTCAATGTCACACACATTCTCCTGATTTTTTTTGAAGTTATAGCAGGGGGTATCTTTGCGTCAATGATCACATATCTAAGATGGCAACCAATTTGATTAATTCATGGCTTGATCCAAATTGATTAGTTCTGTTTTAATTATCTTCATTACTTCTATGATGAAGTCACCATCTGCATCGATTGCCTGATCTAAAAATCTATCATATCCAGCTAGCCTTGTCGACTCAATTCTCGTTCTAGCTAACCTTCTAACATTATGTTGAAGTGATTCTTCATATTCGGAGGTCGTGGCTTCAGGTTGTTGGTCTTCTTCAAGCATAATTGTGATTATATCTTACTTATGTCGTACTGACCCTGAGTCCAATTCCACCCTTTGATTTTATCCACTAATACATCCTTAATGATCACTAGTTTATCATCAGTTGGAGTCTACAACTTGTACGCACCACTCGAATGATAACCTATGAGCATCATGGCCTGACTTCGATTATCTAGCTTATTCCTCAATTGTTCATGTACGTGCCTGAAGCACATTGATCCAAAAACTCTAAGATGAGTAACACGTGGCTTCACTCATGTCCAAGCCTGATAAGGTGTCTTCTTGACTATCTTCTTGGCTGGACATCTATTTAAAATGTATACTACTATCGAAGTTGCTTCACCTTAAAATCTCTTTGACATTTCTTTAGCTTTCAACATACTCTTGGTCATGTTCATAATACATATATTTCTTCTCTCAGCTATACCATTATGTTGAGGTGTATAGGGGGCAATGACCTCATTCTTTATACCTTTTTCATTGCAAAATCTTGCAAATTCTCTATAGATGTATTCACCTCCGTCATTCGTTCTCAGTTTCTTTAGCTTGCATCCACTTTGTTTCTCGACATAAAATTTAAAACTTCTTGAACGGTGTGAATACCTTACTCTTTTTTCCAATAAGATAAATCCATATATATATATATATATATATATATATATATATATATATATATATATATATATATATATATATATATATATATATATATATATATATCTGGTGAATTCATTTATGAATGTCAATAAATAGCAATTACCTCCATTTGACCTGACTTCAAAAATTCCACACACATCAAAGTGGACAAGCTCGAGTTTTTCCTTCAACCCCATGGGCAACTCATGTTTGAATGATTTCCTAGGCCGTTATACTTAGCAGCACTCCTCACACATTTGACTTGGTTCCTTTACCTGAGATAAGAAATACACCATCTTCTTCAAGTTAAGCATACCTAGACTTATGAAGTTTAGTTGTCCATACCTATGATGTCACATTCAGTCTTTGTCTTCATTGACAGCTGAATTTAGACATTCATGATCAACTGTGTTGATCTCTAATTTTGAGGTCTTGTTATCTGCCAATGGTACTTTCAGAATCATCCTTCCTTCGCCATTATACACCCTCATCAGATTCTTCTCTAACTTCATGTTGCACCCTTTTGCAAGTAATTGACATATACTTATCAAATTACTTGTTATCGAAGGTATATACAACAAACTAGTGATATTGGCTTTCCAACCATCTTTTCTAACCACAAATATGATTCTTTTTCTACCTCATGTGATGTGTCTGCCATTTGCAAACCTGATGACTTTCTTTATTGATTCATCTAATTTGGTGAACCATTTTTTATTACCAGTCATGTGATTACTGCATCCTGAATCCATATACCACATATTGGTTTGTTCATTACTAGACTGAGTATTTACCATAAATAGCTTATCATAAGAGTCACTTTCTCCAACATATGTGCATATTGCACTTCTTCATTATCTTTTGCTCTTGCTTCCTTTTTTCTCCAGCAATCTCACGCGTAATGACTAAATCCTTGACAGTCGTAACGCTGCACCTCCTTCATGTCAACTTTCTTCTCCGAATAATTGTTGCTCATGCCTTTCTTGATTGAATCAGAGTGATTGTTTGAATTCTTTCCCGACTTCCCATCATTAGCAAGATTCTTTCTTTGCTTCATCTTTTCTTTTCCAAACTTCTTAATGAATCTTGTTTGTCATGCTATTCCGTCACCTTCTTCCTTTTTGAGTTCATATGCTTCTGCCTCATATCATGAGCGTCTAATTAAGCTTGAAGTTCTTCTAACTTCATCTCATCTAGGTTCTTTGACTTCTCAATAAACACTACAACATAATCAAAATTTGCAGTTAGAGATCTCAACACTTTCTCAATCTTTTGCAAGTCGTTGATACATTCACCACACACAATTGTTTGGTTGGTGAGTAACAATAATCTTGAGAAGAAATCACCAACTAATTTATCTTCTTTCATCTGTGTTATCTCAAACAACCTTCTCAACGTCTGCAACTTCACCATCTTCAGTTTTTCATCTTCACCCTACAATTCAACTTGTCCCACGCTCCTTTAGGCGTTTCTTCTTCAAAGATCTTTTTGAACACATTTGGATCTACACACTTGTGAATCAAGAAAAAAGCTTTTCCATTTTATTTCTTTGTTCCTTGTGCGCAGCTTTCTGAACATCATTTGCATTCGCATTTAACGCAGATACGTCATCACTCATGATTTAAGCCACTTCTTGAAATCTGAAGATGACCTTCATCTACACAATCCACCGTTCGTAATTCTCACTTTTGGAAGCTGGTGGATTCGCTAGAAATTACGTTGATGTTGTGTTTCAATTTGCCATTACAAAATTTGTATGATCGAAATTGGGATCGTTGATATCAATTTGTTGGAACAATTAGGGTTTCGAGAAATTTAAGAAGAAGAAGAAGAAGAAGAAGAAGGGAGAGAAACTATATTGAGAAGAGGGGAAAATATTATTGTGAAGTTGTTGCTTATTTACATCATAACTTGCCTATTTATAGGCAACCAAAACATATAAAGTACATATAGTAGTATTCAACTCTGTCGAATGCAACTTACTACTACATTACTTACTTTAACTAGGTCGAACATAACCTTATCGAACACATAAATTCCTACTGAAAAAATAAATTACTAGCTTCTAACAGCTAATACATGTGCAGATGCTCTTACAAAGCAAGAAACTAGCCATATAGAAAGGGTTTGTCATTATGATGAATATCTAGATTTTATACTTAATTTCTTTCTAAAAACACAATAGTCATAATAATTTTATTTATTGTGTGTAGTTTTTCTATTTGTTGGGTTTAGGCCCACTTAGAGCAAAATAAAATAAAATTTATTGTCTCTAGTATGATTATGTCCGAGGAAAGAAACCTATAAAAATATTGTACAAGCTTTTTCTAACATGTGATTTTACATTTCTCACTTTACTCCTTCATTTAAATACGTGTTTTATTTAAGCATCAAAATAAATATATATTGTGTTATACTTTTTAATATTTTTATCTAGTCATAGGTATACCGTATTATAAAATATGGCTCCTATTGGTTAAACTTATGACTAAAATATAACAAACCAGAGTTAAACATGCCAAATATCTAGTGTATATTGTTGATTGTGTTAGTGAGTGAATCATATATAAAGCGCTCCCATCCCTTCAATTCGACCAGAATTTAGGCAACATCCTCATTTAAGATTTGAAACTTAGCCATTCTCGTATCTCATCAACGGTTTGACTAGGTCAACAAAAGTAACTTTCCAAAATAAAAAACCATAAAAAGGTGAATGTCAATTTCTATGATTCAATATCACCTTTTGGTTTAATATTACAATATCAATATCATCATCACAAGCTAACGAATAAAACAAGCGATACAAACATAAACAAGGAAAGGAAATGGCTGAGAAAATGCACCTTAGTTTTATCATATTTGTCATGACTGGTTTTATTATATTTGTATATGTAAATTCAACAACACACATTGTTGGAGACAAACTGGGTTGGAATTTGCCTGGTTACAATACGTATTATGAGGATTGGGCAAAGAACCGAACCTTCGTTGTCGGTGATAAACTCCGTATGTCTCAACCATCTTAAATTTTTCTACATACACGATACACTGTTACATGTTACATGTCAGACACCAGACACATTTTTATCGTAGTATTATACAATATATTACTATCTTAAAAATTTATGTTAAAATGTTGCAGTTTTCAAGTACCATCCAGGGCTTGGCACAGTTCTTCATGTAAACAAGGACGATTTTGGTAATTGCACAAACAGAAATACCATCCGCACATACTTCAGAGGAAACTCAACGGTTTCTTTAGACAAGCCTGGTGATTATTATTTCTTTTGTTCTGTTGGCAAACGTTGTGAACTTGGTCAAAAACTTTTTGTTAAAGTTTCTCAAGGAAAAACATCAAGGAAAACCCTCATCTAATGATAAATATATATGTTATCATTTTAAGTTATTATAATTTCTTTAGGCTTGCACTCTATTAATAATATTATATGTATTTAATTAGTCCATCAATTGTATATATATGTATATGTATAGGTAGATTTTGGGCACAATTTTTGTTGTTGTTGTAACATAAATAATTTTTGTTGTGTGGCATTTTGAATATGCCCCTACTGTGCATTGTGAATGTGAATCCTTTAATGTATTTAGAATATATTGTTTTGTTGTCATCTAATTTTGTAGTCTATATCAATAAAAAAAATCTAGCATCACATTATTTTTATGTGTTGTTAATGTTTTAGTCAAATTTTTGCATACGTTCTTGTTCTCTATTACTACATTTCATATGAAAAGCATTAAAAAAATTGCAAAAGCAAAACTCGAAATTATTAGAATTGATCAAAATTTTAGTTTGAATATTTATATCAGAAGTTTGGTCTAAACAACAATCAATTTGAATACTCAAATAAAAAATTAATCAATTCCAATAATTTTAAGTGTCTGTATACTATAAGTTTTATTACTAAAACTTGTAGTTTGAAGTCAAACTAACTAGATCTGTAGGAGATTAGGAGATGATAAATTGTGGTTGAATATTCAAATAAAAAATTTCATTATATTGAATATTTGGGATTATTTAAATTTAGCTTCTTATGGAAAGTATAGGATCAAAGAAAGGATAAGTTTTGTATTAAAAAATTTGAAACAAGTGAAAAAGAAAAAACTTAAATATATTTAAATATATTTTGAATTTATCATATGAGAGGGTATAGAACCAACAAGAGGATATGAAATCCAATTTTATTTCGTAGTCCATATACTTTGGTTGGGACTAAAGTAAACATGACAACAAAAGCCGTACCCATGAGTACCCACTCGAATCTGCCTCGAAGTAGATAGGGAAAATCTGTTTTGATTGGGTTTGAGTTCGGCTTTGGGTTTTTCCAAATTACAAAATATGGAGATGGGTCAGGTAATGGGGACACTAATACCTACCCCGGACCCGTTCCCGAACCGCCCCGTTTATTTCATTATGTATATTATTATATATTTTTGATAATTTAGAATATTAAATATGTCGCTAAAATTTTGATATTTTGATTTGTATTTGTTAATTAAAATATTTGAAATGTATGTATGAATTTTTTTAAAATTGTTTCATTTTATTATTTATAAAGGAATTCAATTTTGGAAAAAATAAGTATTTCTATTAAAAAAATTGATTTCTATAAATGGATGGTGGCGAGGCAGGGACATCCGAACCTGTTTGGGTCGGGTTTGGTTTTAATTCCCCATCGCCGTTTGAGTTTGGAGTGGAGAACGGAAATTGTTTGAAAATTTGAGTTTGAATTTGGAAGAGATAATAACCGTCCCCGACCCGCCTCGTTACCATCCCTAAATTAAAGGGCCCATGCCCACCTAAAACACCACCCATTTTTTATTTTTAGTAATTAAAAGTGTAAAAATAACTAGAAAAAAATGTTTTTAAGTACACAATTATTACATAAAGAAATTAATTCGGGAAAACAATTTGACTCATATCAAGTAGATATTTGTATAAAAAAGTCCTAGACAGAAAAAACCAAAAAAAATAAATATGAGCATGAGTAAGAGTAATTAAATATTACTCCTACCATCTTTTCACACGGAGACATGAAACCTTTATATGAAGCCTAGAAGAAAAATACAAAATTACTTAAATATTTAAATTTAATTTCCGTTTCAATTTTATAATATTACCTCTTCTATTATTTATTTATTCTAACATCATTTTATTTTTTTGCAGGTTCTTTCACTTTACTTTTTGTATGTGAATTTTTTTTCTTTCTTAATTCACTTATTCTTTTGATGTAGTATGATTTGTAAATTTATCGATTAATATTCAATTCTTCAAATATTTTTGTTATTTATTTTTATTCATATTATTCAAATAATTTTACACTAAATTTTGTATATCCGGACACACGGGTATGTGATGATTTTGTAATTTTAGAAAATAAATTAGTTAAGAAAACATTATTAGTTAATAATAATAATAATAATAATAATAATAATAAAACATATATTAAAACAAAAGGACCTAAATAAATATTTAGTAAATATATTTTCAAAAATTATTATTATTTTTTTTAATAGGCAATGATTAAAGAAATCACACTTGATAATCCTTTTTTCCCTGAATTATTATAATATATACACGCAAGAAATTAGACAATAAAAATAAATAGTCTAGTGGTTGATGGTAGGTTGGCGCGTGAGGAGGCGAATCCAATTTTTTTTTTTTTTTTGAGGTTTTTCAAACCTTGTCTATATAATAGGGGACAAAATAACTGTTTTTTTTTTTTTTTACTAAATTCACTGCATACAATATTAGTTGAAGTGCATTCTTGAAACAGTTATGTACCGTACGTATTGTAATATTAATTTAACTTGTACATGAAACTGATGATAAAAGCAGTGATGATGTTAAATGCATTGAACAAATGCAGAGAGTTAGGGACATATACCTAACTGCTATTAGTATTATTTATGTATCAGAGTGGGGGTCAATCTGCTTGAAAAGATGCCAAAGCAGTGCCTCAGCACTCTCTAACTAAGAAGCTCTAACTAAGAAGCATGAACGCCGAATACACTTCGACAATGACACGGTGAAAAAATAAATAATAGGTAATGCTAACTTGTGCCCCAAAGGCACATGATAAGAAAATATAAATGGAATGTTTGTATTGAAAAAGTAAATAAATAAATTAACTATCAACTTTTAATCAAATTAATACACAATTTTCAAACACAAAGTTTCTATATCCAATACAAACATTCTATTTATAGATTTTTAAACATGTGCCCTTGGGGCACAAGTTAGCATTACCCATAAATAATTTATATGTAATTATAAGTGTTGGTACATGTGTCCAACACCGATATTGACATTGACACGTCTGTTTTTAGAGGTGTCGGTGCTACATAATTCTCTAATTGATGAAGATCCAAAGTGCATGTGGTTCAAAAAATCATATAGTCTTGATAATGACACTTGATAATCCTTTTTTCCCTGAATTAACGAAACCAAAACCAGCTGCATTAATTAATGCTTTGATGCATTCATTCCTTATATCTAATGGTTATCACATACTGTACCAAAGAAAGCTTTTGAATGAAACTAGATCATTTCATATGATACATCAAACAGGTAAAGAGATGCATGTATGTTTGAATTTCATGTTTTCTCCATCGGTTGATTGATATGAGAACGAATTGTTCATATAATATTAATAAATTAAAGTTAATTAATATATACTACGCCAAATTTAAGCTGTAGCAGCGCAGCTACTAAAGCGCTTTTAGCAAAAGCGCTCTCGTAGGGCTCGCTAAAAACAAAATTAATAAACAAGGGAAAATGATGCAAAAAAAGCGCTCTGGTAGGGGGGTTATGAGAGCGCTTTCAAAAAGCGCTCTGGTAGGGGGGGTATGAGAGCGCTTTTAAAAAGCGCTCTGGTAGGGGGGGTTATGAAAGCGCTTTTAAAAGCGCTCTTATAGGGTGGGTGCTACGAAAGCGCTTTTGGGATAAAAGCGCTCTGGTAGGGGGTGTTATTAAAGCGCTTTTGAAAAGCGCTCTGGTAGCCCATTTAAAAAATTATATATTTTACAAACACACGCGTTTTGTTTCAGATCCAAAACACGCGAACCTTCTTCTTCCTTTCGTTGCTCCGCCGTCCTCACTCCCTCTCCAGCCTTCAACCGACTCCGCCACCGCCTTCCTCACTCCATCGCCACCCTTCAACCGTCTCTTCTCTGTTCAGGTTAGGGTTTTGTGCCGGAAATTTTCCTTTTTTTCATTGTTTGCTTTCAAAAATACAAAATTTTATTTAGGGTTATAGTTAATATTATTGGGGCTTTTTTAATTTATCAGTGATTTAGGTTTTATCAGTGTGATTTAGAGTATTGAAGACAAAGTTTGTTAGGTTTTTATCAGTGATTTAGAGTATTGAAGACATGTATCAAGTAAGTAGAAGATGTTATTGATAATGAGACCTACAAGGGATTATATTTATTAGTGTGATTTAGAGTATTGAAGACAAAGTTTGTTAGGTTTTTATGCAGAAAAAAAAAAACTCAAGTAATTTGTTTTTGGAATAAAAGTTTCATTAGATCCGTGAAGTTAGTATTTACATCTATAGATGTATTATCTATAGTTTTATACACTTTTTAATTTAGTATGAATTGATTTAAAGGGCCTCCAGGATTGATCGCTTTTTACATGATCTTTTCTGGACATAAAGCATAGGACTTTTTGTTTTATTAGCCACTATTACGAGTTCCAATGTGGAACGTGTTGAGAACATTCATTTCTAGGGAACTTTTGAACTCTTTTAGCTTTCACATTCTAATTTTTTTTTCAATATAATGTATCTGGAAATTAACATTCTACTTTTAACTAGCCATAGATGACAATCATAAAATAAACTGAGCTATTAAACTTTTATAAATGACAAACTAATCATTTTAAATGACAATTTGAGCTATTAAACTTTTATAAAGCGCTTTTGTTAGGTTTTTATCAGTGATTTAGAGTATTGAAGACATGTATCAAGTAAGTAGAAGATGTTATTGATAATGAGACCTACAAGGGATATCTGTTTCATCAACTTTTACATGATTCAAGATTTTCTATATGTAGTTAGTAATAATCACGTTTTTCTATTATAGGTTGAGCTTCAAACAGTGAATGGACTGGTAAAGGATAGAACACAATGTGCCCCTGCCGATTATGTTCCACAGAATATGAATCAAGTAATTGTACCCCGAAGTCTTCTGTGGCAGGATCCTTCGGGGTACAGTTATTTGATTCATATTCTGTGACACAATACAACTTGGATAGAAATGAGGCGATGCAGGTTAAGTCCAACAAAACCTTCAAATTTATAGTCCAACAACCCCTTCTCATTATTGCAACATTTATTGATTGAGTAAACATACACCCCTAGCTTACACCAACACCGTAATTTTCTACATACAAGGTATACAATTCATTTTTTATTAATTTATTCTATCTTAATTTCTGTGCACAAGTATATATCTGTGTTAAAATATACGGTGTAATATACAAGTGTAGGAAAATAAGTGTAGATATAGCATAACTCAAAGATGAAGGAAAACGCTGAAGGGTAAGTAGTAGTAACTAGTTGTCATGTATTATTTGTCATAGAAATTAATATTCAACTTTTATTTGTGTCTAATTTTTCCTGTCAATTGGTTGTGAACTTTACATTAATTGTTGTTGCAGAGAAACTTCTTATATTGCTAAGAGATAGTAGAAAGCTCACAAGGATACTGGGCTCTTTTGATCAATTTGGTAACAACTTCTCAAATTCTGTAATTGTTTGACATGCTGTTGGTTGAGTTTCTAATAGTGTTCCTATCAATAACATGTAGCTAATGTTGTTCTTGAGGGTGTCTGTGACAGGATTATTGTTAGTGATCTATATTGCTTTATCCCTCTGGGCTATATGACGTGGCTGTGTTAAATTTAAGGTAAACTTTATGTACAAAATTTGTTGAACTAATTTACAATAAATGATATTCCATTCCATGTATTCAAGTTAGATATATAAAGTCCTAAATATTAATAAATTAATTTGTATTTATTGATATATTTAATTTGATTATTCTTTTTACACGACATATATATATATATATATATATATATATATATATATATATATATATATATATATATATATATATATATATATATATATATATATATATATATATATATATACTCGTTCTACTCTTTACCTTCTTATTTTAGAGCCTTTATATAATAATAATCTTATTTTGATTATATTATTTTTATTTTGCAGATTGTGAATATTTTCAGTCATTTGAAGATGTTCAGACTTTGCAGGACTAGGACCGATTTAGTTGATTTAGTTGTTTAGGGATGATTTTCTTATTGTTATAATGTCATGTGAATTGGTTTAGTTGTTTTCATGTTAGAAATATGTGAATCGGTGTATATATATTTTGGATTAATTACAATGGTATAATTATAATGCATGTTTAGTATATAATCGAAATCGCTTCTTTGTTGAAATAATGAGATTACTGAAATAATGGGATTACGATTGTAAATTATAGGTTTATGGGATAACAATGGTAAATTACAGGTTCATGAAAGAATGCTGCCATAAATGCAGGTTTAGAAATTATAAAAATAATAGGTTTATAAAAAAAAAGCATAAAAAATAAAATAAAAAACGCAACCTACGAAAGCGCTTTTGGAAAAGCGCTCTTATAGGGGGGGCTATCAGAGCGCTTTTTCCAGAAAAAGCGCTCTAATAGGGGGGGATACCAGAGCGCTTTTTCCAGAAAAGCGCTCTTATAGGGGGGTCTACCAGAGCGCTTTTAGAAGCGCTTTTGTTACCTACGCCAGCGCTGGCTTTCACAACGCTTTAAAGCGCTTTTAAAGCCCAAAATAAGCGCTTTCGTAGGCCTTCCGTGTTGTAGTGATATCCTAGCACAAATAGAATCAATTCCAGCTTCTATCTACCATGCAATAATTTCCAGCTATATAATTTCCAGCTTAATATATAAATTCCTCTTCACTACATTCCTCAATCAAGTGTTGACCTTTGAAAAGTGAAAAATAAGAAAATTTTCAATACAAGATATTGTAGGAAGAGTTTGGATAATCACAAAAAAAAAATGTAAATGATGTGTAGAAAAAGATAATCAAAGAGATCAGAAAAGTAAGTAAAGGGGATGATGATTGATTCAAGAGGTTTTGAAGGTAGGGTTAAAAAAATATTGTTTTAAAGAATGAGCTAGGTGTAAAAATGCTGAAACTTGAAAGATAATTTAGTATTTCTCAATTTACGCATTTTCAGCGTTACTTTTTTTCTTTGTTAATATTTTTTTTATTAGTATTAACATCGGTTACATGGTCCAATTGAGAGATGATATATTTTGCATCAATATTTTTAAATTACTATTTTCAAAAGCTCTTTTTACTTTTTAATTTTATATATTCAAATTCCTCAGTTTTTATCAAAAATCGACGTGATAGATCTTTTAAGTGAATTCCTAGAATATGGCGTTATGGTACTTTTTATATTCTTCTACACGTCGATTTTTTTATGTAAAACAACGTGATTTATCTTTTGCATGAAATACTTCAGAGAACTAGTTAGACTCTAACTTTTCATTTACCTATCTACGCTCTAACTTCTTTTCGTCATTGTTTTCGCGAAAGCCTAGGAAATTTTCAATGTCACTCTCATCAGAACTCTTCCAACTTATATTCATCAAAACTGAAACATCATCTCTATTCCAACCAAAATTCGTTTGAGGTACGTTTTTTCTTCTGTATCACGTTGAGATTTATATAACTGAAATGGTTTATATCACTAGTACATTTGTTCTTCTTTATCACATTTGAGATTTATATCGCCGAAATGGTTTATATCACTAAAATAGTTTTTCTTGATCATTTTGTTTTCACGTTTAAGGTTCCTATCACTGACATGTTAGTTAGTATGTTTCTACGTGTCATTATTATTGATGAGGATGTATGGGACAAATTTGTAGAGACTTTCACCATTGTCATCTTTACCTCTATAAAGAAAAAGGTAAATTGTCCCGATTACGATTATGATGAATGTGCCTACTCCCCGCATTAATTTGTTCTCTACCTACATTGTATGGACGACCTCTGGTGGAGGCATACATTCTATTTCATTATTGTTAGTGAGATGAGTCAATTTTAAGTAAAAAAAAACTCATTTGTATTGATTAATTGTTTTATAATAGGTTGAATGGATGAAGAACTCTATTTTGTGCTTGCTTTTTTTTGAGAGAAATAATGTCCCAATTTTTTGGGGACTTCCAAGGTTGTTTGTCTCCCATTGTATTGTAATGTTGTACTACTTTTTTATTTTATGTACATATATAAAACATTAATCGATACAATGTAGTAAGTACTCTTATAAAACAGTATCTGTTACTTACACTCATTCATACAACATTTATCAGATGCAATGCAACAACGTCGATCTATAATGGCTCTTGATAGTAACAATTAATAAACGGAAATTATAACATTAATCCTCTCATTACTAATGCAGTAGTACCACCATAATGAAAAACTAAAACAAAATTAAAAAACAATAAAAACTAATTGCAATTGCAACCCCTATTTCTACCGTTTCAAAACTAGGCTTTATTTCTACCAAAATCCGAACTAAACAAATCTCCTATATCCTGAAAAATACCATAATCTCTCTTCCAATTCAAATCCAAACTCTCACTCATAGTATCAACAAACTTGCCACTAAAATCAACATCAGGAAAAAATAACATGTTTTTTTCCATCTCTGTCTCGTTACCAAATACATCATTTCTTTCAAATTCATCAAAAAAATCATCACAAGGAATCGGAAAAACAGACTCAAAATCAGATTTCAACTTATTAACATTTTCTACAACTGAACATTCATTTTCACATTCACCACTCATTGGAACCGGAACAACAATATCTTCCTCTTTCACTGTTTCTGGTTCACTTTCTGAAGTGCTACACTGACCAAGTACTGAAGTGGCGGATACACCGTTGTTACTTGCACATTCTTCACCGGAAATGTTCTGAACCGGATGAATAAAATTTGTTATCGCATTTGCACCACGGATTTTAATGGCGGCTTTATCATACTCCTTAGCAGCTTCTTCAGCAGTGTTGTAAGTTCCTAACCACAGTCTTACGCGCATTCTATGATCTCTTATCTCCGCCGACCATTTCCCCCAAGGTCTCTGTCTCACTCCCCGGTATTTCTTCCCGGAGTTAACCACCGGCTTCCGTTGAATCACCGGAGCTCTAGTTTTGGCTTTGATTTTACGTGTAGATGTAGACTTGATGACTCTGTTGTTTTTCCTCGGAATGTTTCTGTTCTGGTTAGTGACAGTGATCTCGTTGATGAATGTCTTGACTCTGCGGCGGGGCGGTTGGTTATCGTCCGAGGAAGAGTCGGTGGCGTCTTCGTCGGTGTAACGTATACGTACAGTTTTGGGATAGGGATAGTGACTGTTCATGTTATAGATATTGTTGGTGAGTTTGGTTTGTTTGAGGTAATGACGAGTGTGTTTGATGATGTTGGAAGGTGTAAACATGTTTATGTTAACGTTGTTGGAGACAGTAGTGTTGGTGAAAGAGAGAGAAGAAAAGTGAAAGGGAAATGGGAGAGAAAGAAAATCTGTTGGAGAAATGGGCACGGGTGGGGACGGGGAATGGAAGGAAAGAGAATAAAGGGAAAGAAAATGTCAGAGATGATATAATAAGAATAAGAAGAAGATGAAGATGAGATTAAATAGTGTTTATTATAAAGTTTAATAAGAATATGAATATTTTGAAGGAACGGTAAAAATAAAAATTACGGTTTAAAATAGCTGTTTCTCCTATAAACTAGTTCCTTACTAGAAATGTGGAAAAATGGTGAGTAATATATTCTAGAACATTAAGATCTGGCAAAAAAAAAATTCAACTTCAGAAAAATATTACACCTAACCTATATTATAGGATCGGAAATAAGAGATTAAAAATAAAAATAACGGATATTTATTGACCATTTACATGCCACGCTTAGCTTATAAATATTCAACATAATAATCATTCTCTTTCCTTTTTTTTCTTTGGTTACAAGTTACAACCTAAGCCATTCATTTATTTGGTCGTTTCTTGTAATTTTTTTTAGAATTTGCTTGCACGTGAGGAAATAAAGTAGAATTTAATTGAAATATACAAATGTCTAAAAAAGTTGTACATCTTCAGTAAATAATAGTCGTTAAAATTTTATAAATATTTAAATATTTTAACTGGAATACACTGACGAAGTAAAAAAATTTACAACGTTAGTAAATTACAATCGTTAATTTATTAGAAGTGTTTGAATTTTATTTTAATTTTTTTTAAATAATTTAATTGAATAGTTGTGATGCATTGATATTATAAAAAGTTTTACACTAACAATGCATAGCAATTAAACTTATATTTAAATTTTTCTTTAATCAAATATAAAATATTAATTGTGAATGGCTGTGATACATGGATCATGTAAAATATTTTATGACATGGCCATGGCCAGGGCATGACAATTAATCTCAATAAAAAAATAATAGTAAAATAAAATGTGGTTTGTAAAAAAATATAACACAAGAAATAAAGCTCATTATAATAAGAATAATCTTGTTGGCTTAACGTTATTATTTTGTTATTGTTTAAGAAAATGTTAAGTTGCTTGTTAGCATTATACGTATTTTATAATTTTGAAATGTAGATTATATTAAAAAGTGTATTTTGAGTATTTGTTAGAGAACATCAAAGTTGCTGTGGTGTAGTGGTTATCACGTTTGCTTTACACGCAAAAGGTCTCCGGTTCGATCCCGGGCAGCAACATTTTCTTTGCATTTTTTCCACCATAATTTACTGAAGAGTTTAGTGAAGTTAATATTATATGAACAATTCATTCTCATATGAGTCATATCTAGTCATTATTTTTCTTTCTTTTTTTTTCTTCCAATGATATAATGGGATTTTTTTTTTCTGTGTTGTGTTTTTCATTAAATAAGTTAATAATTGCCATTTAAGCATAAATATATGTCGTGAGAAAAAAAATCAAATGTTCAAATATAAAAAATGAGAAACAAAAGTATCAATAATAAGAAATTACATTAAAAAAATATTAAAATCTAAGTATGACGTTAAATTAAACTACAACAAATTCATATTAAAGTCAAAATATATTTTTCTTTCTTAGATTTTAACCACCTTCAAACAAGAATTTTAAATTTATTGGACAACAACACATTTGTTTCAAATAAGCTATTGCTTCTGTTTATCCAAAAATACCATAAGCACCCTAACCAATCCTCCACCTGAATGCATTTCCTAGTTTTTTTACAAAATAAGTGAAATCATAGAATTGGAGTGCAAGAGGACACGCCATATTATGAACACACATATGATAAGTTTAACCATTTAAGTATAGTAGACCACACATCTCTAAAAAAAATCACATTCAAAGAATAAATGATTAATATATTATTCTAATTAGTGATCCCTTAAGAAGACCAATGAATTATGGTCTAAATACCATGTCGAGCTAAATAACCCTTTGTTGGAAGCTTGTTAGTAAAAAGCCTCAAAGAAAATAGGAACATTTTCATATAAACAAAATTATTTTAAACAATCTCATTAGGTATAAATGATTGCACTAGGACAAAATTTGATAATAATATTAATTGATACGTTTCTTTGACTACATAATCTTTGTCATGATCAATGATCAAGTCTCCACACTCATTTACCCCAAAAAAAAAAAAAGTCTCCACACTCATTTATCAACAATACTAGCCCACAAAACAAAAATAACTACCAAAGCATAACATTCTATAAGAAAATTTTACTTCGTACCCCTACAATTGCCCTTCTACCCCTACAATTTTGTAAAAATGCCAACTTTACCCTCAATAGTTAATAATCATTTTACCATTTTACTTTTTACCATTCATCTAAAAAGTCAAAAAAAATCAAATCTGCACCCCTACGCACCTTCAATTCGGAACACTTCTGGTAAGTCATCCGGTTCACAAATTAACAAACCGGAACACATTATGCAAGTCATCCGGTTTGCTTTTTTTTTTCCCGGAAGACATTCTAAAACTGTTCCGGTAATACGAAAATCAAACCGAAACAGATAAGCAAAGTGTTCCGGTGCATTTGTAATCAAACCGGAACAGTTTTGAAAAGTGATCCGGTGAACTTGATATCAAACCGGAACAGATTGGAAAACTGTTCCGGAACGCATTTTGTATTTTTAAATTTTTGGTTTTTTTTTTTAGGTATGGAAGTTCCGCTCCAAATTTGTCGGAAAAACGAGACAGCTATAGATACCACTGATGTTTTCACAACTTCACAGAGATTTGTCACACGGGAAGAAGTTATCCGCTGGGTTAAAGAGACCGGAATCAACAATAAAGTGACTGTTATCATAGCGCGTTCAGACACTGAAACAGGCAAAAGAGGAAGAAGTAACAAAGTTATATTTGCGTGCGATAAAGGTGGAAAATATAAGGATAAAAGTGAGACTCAAAGTGCTACTAAGAGATGTGGATGTCCATTTAAAATCAGATCGACTCCGGCAAAAGATGGGTCTGGATGGAAGGTTGATGTAAAATGTGGAGTTCATAATCATGGTTTACCAGATAGATTAGAAGGCCATTCATTTGTTGGTAGGTTGACAACAGATGAGAAGCAGCATGTTGCTGATTTGACAAAGAGACATGTTCCGCCTAGACACATATTGACTTCCTTGCAACAGCGAGATCCTGAGAACGTCACTCGGATCACGCAAATATACAAGCATAAAAGTGTGATTGAAGCGGAGATAAGAGGTCCAAGAAGTGAGATACAACATTTGCTTAAGCTTATAGAGGAGGCGAACTATGTTTATTGGAGTAGGAAACGGGATGATTGTGAAGTTGTGAGAGATAT
The DNA here is from genome assembly GCF_029867415.1 of Vicia villosa. Lineage (NCBI taxonomy): Eukaryota > Viridiplantae > Streptophyta > Magnoliopsida > Fabales > Fabaceae > Vicia > Vicia villosa. Next base: position 164,718,332 of record NC_081184.1, on the reverse strand, counting down.
TTTTTGGGCTCATCCAGATTCGGTAAAGTTGCTGAATCTTTTTCCTACTGTCTTGATTATGGACGCCACTTATAAGACCAACAAATATAGACAACCTCTGTTTGAAATAGTTGGTATGACATCGACCGAGTTGACATTTGCGGTTGCATTTGCTTATATGGAGTGTGAGCAGACAGAGAGTTATATTTGGGTCTTGGATAAGCTGAAGCAATTGTTTGTGAAGAAAGATGTGGTTCCACAAGTGATTTTGACGGATAGAGATCTTGCTTTGATGAAAGCAGTTGAAGTTGTTTTTCCTACGACGCATAACTTGCTATGTCGCTTTCATATTAACCAAAATGTTGGGATGAAATGCAAGGAATATGTGATGAAAGACATGCGAGAGACGATAGGCACATTGTGGAAAGATGTTGTATGGGCTAGTAATGAGGTTGAGTATGGTGTACGGTTGCAATATCTTGAACAAGCATGCTTTGCTTGTACTAACTTCCTCGATTACGTGAAGAACACTTGGTTGATCCCACATAGGCAAAGATTTGTAGGCGCATGGATTAATCTAGTGCTTCATTTTGGTAACACCACGACAAATCGGTATGTCATAATTCTTAAAATATTTATTTAGTATTAATTTTTGGAATATTATTTTTTTATACCTTCTTTGTTTATTTTAGGGTTGAATCTGCACATTGGAAGCTAAAGCAGATGTTAGGAAACAGCCTTGGTGACATGGTCAAAGTTTGGGAAGCTATGAATTCTAACCTAAAAATCCAAATAGGTAACATTCGAGCTTCGTTTCAAAAAAGTTTTTATGAGGTTGAGCACGCACACATTAGTCCATTTTATGATAATTTGCGTGGTTCAGTATCGAGAGCTGCTTTGAGACGCATTGCAGAAGAGTTATCGAGGCTTGATTATGTGTTAAATAGTAGGGAAACATGTGGTTGTACTATGAGAACAAGTTATGGGCTACCTTGTGCTTGTGAGATGGGAAGATCGATTGTTGTTGGAATCCCATTACAAATAGAAAGTGTTCATCTTCAATGGAGGATACTATCTATGGAAGGTGACTTGCCTTTAGATGAGGAAGCTGGTTCGGAGGTTGATATGAGTAATGCAATTGATGAATTGTGGAGAAGGTTTAAATCACTAGATGTTGTTGGAAAAAGAGCATTGAAAAGTAGGGTTTGTGAAATTGCATATCCCACAACAACTTCATTGTGTCCACCACCTGAGAAAATAAAAACTAAAGGCGGAGTGAAGAGGAAAGGGAAGAAACCAGTTGGGTATGATGTTTATAGGGATCCTTCAGGTTTTGAGTATGCTGATCAGGCGTCTCAATATTCACAAAAACAATCGCAAGCATCACAAACTTCCAGGAAGCAATCACAATCAAAGAAGCAATCACAAGCAAAGGATGAGGATTTCACTCTTCAGTTTCCTTGTCATATTAGGCCATATATTACCGAGATTGTTAATGTTGTAGCAGATGGTAATTGTGGATTTAGAGCAATTGCTTCGTGGCATGGGTATAGTGAGGATGGTTGGGAAATGGTTCGTCGTGACTTGGACATGGAATTAAGAGAAAAGAAAGACTTATATGAGAGATTGTTCGGTCTAAGTTTATCCGAAGTGAGAAATGGATTGTTGATATATCATGTTGGTTTTCAACCACCGGAGAAATGGTTGACACTACCAGAGATGGGTTATTTGATAGCGAATCGGTATAACATTATTCTTGTGCTGCTTGGTAACCCTTGCTTGACCTTTTTTCCTATGACAACAACATTTTCTCCAAGTGCTCCTACATATTGCATTGGCCTTGTCAACAGGAATCATTATCTTCGGGTAACCTTTATATATATTTTATTTAATTACTTATATAATTACTTATTTAATTACTTATTTAATTACTTATATAATTACTTATTTAATTACTTTGTTAATTATTTTTATGTCATGAAATCAGGTTAATATGAAAGAAGGCTTCCCGCTGCCACCCGTCACGGTAGATTGGATGAAGTTTCGTCTTCAAGTGGCGACATCTTGGATGTTAGGATTTGCTGGACGTCTTCAACATTGGCATCATCTTACGCCTATGTTACCATCACGTGTTAATATAATCCAGAATGTACCATAAAATTATCCAAAATGTAATATCTAAAATAAAATATAACATAGTCAATGCTCATCGGCGATGCGCAACACCTCAAATAAGTCAGCATACGCGACATCATCCTCCTCGGCCTCTACCTGCCGGAGATAACGGCGAACCAGTGTGGAGGCACGAGCCCAATCTGGATCAGCTGGTCCTGCATCAAAGACAGGAACTGGAACCTCTCTACGCTCACTAGGTGGGGGCGGCACAACCTGAGGATGAGACACACGGTAATACCACTCTAAATATCCATCCACCGTCTCATGAGGGTATCCCACCGCCTCCGTACCTCTAATCACATCTGCCACGCTCTGGTGATAACCAATCCACTCCACAGCAATCTCATCGTTGCTGAGCGTATCAGCAGGAGGTGCAGGCGGGATATACTGGCGAATACCAAACTGGCGAAGACACCTATCGGGTAAGTACGACACGTGTATGTCACCCCAAACAAGGAAACCTCTGTGTAAAGATAGCTCGTTAAAAGCAATATGAGGTCGATGATCCTCGAATGGACGCCATATGACGTCTGTAGGTGTCAGCTGATCCAATATCGGTCTATATGCATCCACCTTGATGGCCCCCTGTCTGTAGAACCATCTCAACGCCCTCGGAAGCCCTTGGTTGTCTGACCGCCAATTTTCTCCTTTCCTTCCCAGAGTAGGAAAGTACTCATGTATCCAACACTGTTAACAAATAAATTAAATGATATTCATTAATACCAATGTTTATATATATATATATATATATATATATATATATATATATATATATATTAAATAATATAAATTATAATATATGAATAAACATATAATTAATTAAAAATAACATAAATACCTGTAGAAGAGTAGGATATCCACCGAGCTGCTTGCAACTAAACATATATGCATCCCCAAGGTGGCGATAAAGAGTGGCCAGTGCCGCTGATGCCCAACTGTATGAACCAAGCCCACGTAGATCTCTAAACAATAGCAAATATCGGGCCTCAACCAGGGTAAATGTCTTATCCGCAAAAATGGTAGAACCTACCAACATCATCAGATATGCCCTGGTCGCGTAAGTCCAACTACCAGCAGCACGGTACTGCACGAATCTGTCATACAGCCACTGCAGTGAGTAATAAGCTCCCCTGCAAGAACGCACATGTACAGCCATGACATGTCTATCCACTCCCAATAACTCACAGCCAAGATCAACAGCCACCTGCTCTGTGACATGCTCATCAGGATACCAGAACATACCATTGATAGGCAAATGGAGCAGGCACGCAACATCATCTAAAGTAATCGTCATTTCACCAAATGACATGTGAAATGACGAAGTCTCAACATGCCACCTCTCCACAAATGCTGAGACGAGATTAACGTCTATCTTGGTCAGGCTAGTTCTCTGAAGAGAAGCCAGACCTGACCTAGACACGATAGCCTCAATCTCAGGTGGGAGCTGCTGAGGCACTCTCTCCTGGAGCTTCGTCCCGTGCCCAGCAACTTTAAGCTCCTTTTTAGAGCCTCTTTCCTGAAAATAAATAAAAAAACCACATTAGAAGATATAATAATAAATTCTATTTAAAATAAATCAAATAATTTTTACTTACCTCTCCGTACCATAACCGGCGAGCAACATGGTCTTGATATCGAACAAGTAAAGATAAATCTGATGGTCCACCAGGATATCCAACTGGCTGTGGTGGTGGGTTAGAGGAACCAGCTTCGTCGCGGCGGCGGCGGGTATGTGGTCTCCCGTCTGGTCCAAGTGTACGCATTTTCCTGAAAAAAAATTTAAAAAAAAAATTTTAAAAAAAAATAAAAAAAACCAAACCGGAACAGTTCCAAAAAGGGTTCCGGTTTGCAACTAAGCTAAACCGGAACAGTTTTCAAAAGGGTTCCGGTGGAGATGAAAACAAACCGGAACAGATTTCAAAAGCGTTCCGGTATCATAGGCAACAAACCGGAAGAGTTCCAAATTGTGTTCCGGTTTGGAAGCGAACGCACCGGAACAGAAACCAAAAGTGTTCCGTGAAGTATTTTTCTGAACCGGACCACTTACCAAATGTGTTCCGGTTTGGAAAGTTAATGAACCGGAAGAGTTTTCCAAGGTGTTCCGGTTTGTGTTTCGTACAGATAAAAGGAGAGTGTTTGTTCAAGATCAGTAAAAAGTGAAAAATGAGAAAAAAAATTCCTATTTATGGAAGGGTAATTTCGTCAAAAAAATATGATTGTTGGGGTAGAAGGGCAAATGTAGGGGTAGGAAGTAAAATTTTCATTCTATAATCTTCTTATGTTTCACGAAAAATAGTGTTAGACTCCACTTTCAATCACCTCCCTTAAAATGTCACCCCAACCTTTTCAAAAATAACCAATTGTATCTTTAATTGCTTGTGCATATAAGGCTGAAATTTTCTTTAGCTTGTAAGAACATAATTTCGTATTTGTGGCGATTTAATAGTTAGCATTTTCATTTTTGAAGTGTCAATATTAATTTATAATATTTCAGATAGGGGTGGTTAATCGGATCGGGCTCGTTGAGCCAGCCCATTTAATCTAACATTTTTCGCAGGTCGTCCCACCTAACTCGCTTAAAAAATAGGTGCGATGGGGACCCTCCATCCTTCTTCCCAAGATCCCTTCAAACACTCTATACAATTACAACCTCGCCGAATTAATTTCCAAGAGATCATCTAAATATGTTCTACCGAAACAATAATATAGAAGTCGGTGTTTATTTTTTCGAAAAAAAAATTTAAAATAAAATAATTAATTCTCAGATAAAATATGAAATCAAAATTATAATTTAATTTCTTTTATCTCATTAGGTATATATTTTATATTTCTTAATTATCTTCATATATTTATTTTTATAATATTTTTTATAAGTTTTCACTTTAATACTACTACCTTAAAACAAAAACTTGACTATTAATTCATGAATGGACGAATTCGGAGTCATAAAACAAAATAAGATGAAGTTTTGAAGTAATGCCACCACCTGTCTTTCTTATTTGAACGGATTAATAGTTCCTGAACCAAACAATTGCGGTTTCGCCTGTTTTGCGGTTCCTATTTCTAACACACAATTTTTTGTACTTGTCTCCTTAATTACTGCATAACGTCACTCATGAGTCTTTTCTTCAAAATATTTTTCGTTAACAACAGGCTACGAATTCGGCTCCTAGATGTAGAGACGAGATGGAAAAGACATGCACAGCACGTGATTGGGCAAAACGTATACCTATCACGTGAGGTGAGACACTTCGGAACAGAGAGTTTACTTACTCAAAAGCAACATTGCCTCCAACTTCATCAACTATAGTAAAATTCAACAACTATTCCATTTTTATTAGAGTGTGATTAAATGATTCTTAAATAATGAATTTCTTTGTTAATAGTAAGATTTTCAAATTTTGTTTTAAAAGTTTTTAGTATATGATTCAAAAAATACTTCATGTTTCTCTCTATACATCTAATCTATACTCCGGAAGAGAGACCCGTGAAATACTAATAAGTATGTTTATGTATTATTCTTCAATGCAGTCTAATCAAATCAGAGATTTCGTTCTAATTTTAAAAATAATTTTAAATTTAAAAAGTAAATACAATTATAATAACTAAAAAAATACATAATAAAATAAAAATATATATTAATGAATAATATATTTTATTATAATTAGTTTGAGTTTTGATATATGTTAATTTTTTGTAGGTATTGAGTTTTTCTCATAGTATTTATTTATTTATTATAATATTTTATTTATTTTAATTAATGTTTTATGGAAAAAAATTAAGCTTTTCAAAATTTAGGACCTCCTAAAATTTAGAGTCTTCTTATCCTTTCACGAGACCGACCCTGCTTAGTTTTGAGTTGAATTCACACTTTTTTTAAATGCTTTCTAATCCCTTAAATTTAACTTAAAAGTTTAACTTAATTTTAAATTTAACAACTTAGATACAATTTAATCCTTTTTTTTTTCTAAAAAATTTCTTTGAAATTTGAATAAACAAATCTTCTAATTATAAGAAATATTACATATAAGAAGAATACTACTATAACTCTCGGAATGTTTATGAAAGAAGCCTCCACGAGACGGAACGCGCTTGAAGCATAATTGTCACTCTCTCTATTTAGGAACTATCGACTCTAAGAGCGTGGGCGATGGAGCCCTGGAGAAGTGCACCCCGAAACAAGACAAAATATATGGGTAAGGACGGGAATCCCACATTTGGTCGGGAACAATTTCTAGAGATGTTGAAGAATAATATCAACTCTTCTCGACCATAACTAATAACAATTAAACATGGTTGCTATTCCGACTCACACTTGTCAAGAGTACAAAATTCAACAAATACGCTTAATCTCATTAATAAGACAAGCGATAATTGACTTCAAAGATCCGTAGATGATATCACCAATAGGACAAACCCCACTTACATAAATAATCATGATCGATCACGACAAAAGCAAGAACCTCTTGTTGTTTTTAAGCTCATAAACCAAGTCGAAAACGACCGAAATAATAAAGCACAAATACCATGAAGTAAATTAAATAAGTCATGAAGAAAACATCAAATGAAAAAGGTAAAGACACAAATATCATTGTTCATGCAGGAAACAAAGAAGCATAAGGCACAACACACTATCGACATTATAGTAAAATAAAAAAAACGCGAAGTCACGCATCTCCACCATAAGACTGCTTGATCAAAGGCTCCATACACCTTCTTAGACCGTTCACCCGATCACCGCAGGCGTCACTGTCCTTAGCTCGAGATTACTTCTCCCGCATTGAAAATTGTATCTAGTCGATACTTTTTCTCCGTCTCTAGGGAGGACTCAAGCTCAATAATCCTAACAGCTAAAGAAGAAGGGTACCCATGAATTTTGGCCTCCACCCAAAGATACTAAACACGACTAGCTTTCTCTTGAAGGGTTGATATTTCATGTAGAAGCTTAATCATTTCTGCTCAATAATCCTAACAGCTAAAGAAGAAGGGTACCCATGAATTTTGGCCTCCACCCAAAGATATTAAACACAACTAGCTTTCTCTTGAAGGGTTGACATTTCATGTAGAAGCTTAATCATTTCTACTCCATAAATGCACACTTCCCCTTCTAGGAATCTCTCTTTTTGAAAGGATTTACCATGGTAAAAAATTCCTTCCAACCAAGTGCTTCTACGGAGAATAGAGAAGTGGTCTAGTAAGTGTAAAAAGTGGCTTCTAAGAAAAGCTCCGTCTTCTTCATTTTTGGGAGATTTTGGAGGTAGGCCAAATCCTCTTCAAACATCGCAACAACAACCTCTTAAGGAGTATGGAGAATCCGGGTAGTCAGAATAGCCAGAAACTTTATAAGAGAAGTGGACAACCTAAAAACGACACCCCATGTAACACCCCTCTAATAACCCGCGGCAAATAAACAATTATTAAATCAGAGTAACATGTAGAGAGGTATCACAATTAGTAAATAATGAAAAACACACGTCAGTATAAGTCATGCATTCACTGAAACACCTGAGATCATAACTCATTAATCAAATTCATGTTCTACACAGCGGAAATACTTCATCAAGTTAACATTATATCACTAATGTATCAGACTTCAACCAAAACAAATAAATATAGAGTTACAATCAAAACTCCAAAACAAGCGTTCCCAGTGTTACAACTATCAGAGCATGACACCTGACGCTAACTAAAACACTGACTCATGAGCTAATCCTCACCGAGTCAAACAGCCGCTATCCTCAATCTGAAAATGATAACATGTAAGGGTGAGTCTCGTCATAATTAACAAATGTTATAAGGTTATAAAGCAATAACACGTCACAGTTGCATCATTCACCCAATTGTTTCATAAACAGACATTCAAACAAGTCAAACAACAACCAACGCATCATCAACATTTACAACACTAGAATACATCCAATCATGTTATAAATTATGCATATGAATGAATTGACACTATGCATGTGGTACCAACATCATCCAATGGGAATAACCCATGATCGATCCAACATCATCCAGATACGGCCCTGCCAGCACATATTCCACACAATGGGAATCATGCCCTTTACTGATCCAACACACCCTTTTGGATACAGTATCATCAATGAATATGAATGAATGCAACATATATAACATACTTATACCATCATCATCATCATCATCAATATCATCATCATCAATATCATCATCATCATCAAGTATGTCCATATATATTAACATCATTCAATCACAACTCTATCATCATCATATAGAAAACATACACGTATTTACACCAATCATCATTAATAAGAAATAGCATACATGTATTCTCATTATTCTAAAACCAATCAATCATCATCATATAGATTATTCTATAAGGTTCGTTTAGCTCAAAACGGCGCATTAAACGGACCAACGGTTAAAAAGTTATGCATCTTGAACTTTTCAAATATCTCAAAACAATAAACAGCACACGGCGCCAACATCTACACGCGGCGCGAAGCGAGGAAAAAGTTACGCCTTCACGGCGCCAACACAAGTACGCGGCACGACCTGTGCGTATCACAAATTCTTGGCATTCTGTCCACCTGTTCGCGGCGCCAACCCTGTGCACGCGGCGCGAACCGGCGATTTCAGAAACCCCAACCTGCAGAAAACAGCATTCTACACATTCCAAACTCACCCAATTCATACCAGTACGAACCTAGGGAAATAGAATGCACAAACAACACGAAAAACACCTCATAATACATCAATTACACATCAATTGAGGTCATAACAACATAGATATCATGGATTCAAACATAGGGGTCAAACATCATACTATTTGACTCAATCCCTAAACCTATCATATGACTCAATCGATCCGAATTCTACATCTATTCAGTATTATCAACCCCTAACCCGATAATAGATGATAATCAGACAAGTCCCCCCTTACCTTAGACAAATTCCTTAATTCTTGGTCTCTCCCTCTACCGTTCTCCTTCACGTTCCTCGTTCCTCAGACTTCTGTTCTTTCAGGTTCTTTCTTTCTTCCCAATTCCAATTATTTTATGAAAATAATAATAATATTAGTAAAGGGCCTCCCTATCTCACACCCCCCCTTTTACTATTTCTCACATGGTCCAAATGCCATAAACCATTATTTATTTATTATTTTCACAAAATCCTTAATAATTCTAATTATTAATTCAATATTCCGATTAAATTAATATTAAAATTATACGGGCGTTACACCCCAGACATCCATGTCTCTTTAGCTGAATATTCACAACAAATTACCATGCACAACAAGAATCACTCATAATATTAATCATTCACACATGTAAGAATGAATTCAATGCACTGCTCTACTCTACTTCAATATGCATGTGATACCAAATTTGAACATCAGAGTTATTTACTGATTTCATCCACTCACCGTTGGTTCCCCTTCGAACATGCTTCCTTTCTGAACCCAAACTCATCACTGGTCCCCTCTTCTTAACTAAGACTTATCACTTGGCAAATTTTCTTACACCTATCTCCAACATACATGATGCATGAAATGTAATAACAAAATATAAATGTAATAATCATTATTGGTTCCCTTTCGAACCATAATAGTTCCTTCATATATTTGGCCACCATAGTAGTTCCTCTCTTAACTACACTTCTCAACATAACTCGACATAATAATTAGAATTACACAATTTCTTGACAATACTGATCCATATAAATAATCACAACAATTTAGATTCCATCATCATTGGTCATCACATAACAGTCAACAATTCATGATTAGATCATTCTTTAATAATCATCTCATAAGAATCATCACAAGTAAAACATACTCTTCACAAATACATATACATTTTTAAGCTCTAACAAATTATTATAAGGTAGTATAATGTGTTAGCTTTCCAACACTTTGAACCGAGTCTCAAATGGAGTTACGAAACTCAAGTTACACACGAAATGAAGCACTTGGTTCAAAAAAACCAGGGGGCTACTATGGTCGCTCGTGTTGACTAAAATGGCTCGTATCACTCCCCAAGTAAGGCCCCCCTTCGACAGGCCTCTAGTACAAAAACCAGAGGGCTGCTATGGTAGCCCGTAGCAGCTGTTACGACCCATAGCAGCTCCCATAACCCAGAATTTTGTTTCGCAATTTTGTGTGATTTCTCTTGTTTTCCAACCTTGCACCAGACCCCAAACCCTAGGTTTTGACTTGTAACATCACCAAAAAATATCATAACTTAATGTACATGAATCACCTAGTAATAAACACTCCACAACATCAAAATCAACATCATCACATTAATTCATCATGCTGTTCATCAATACTTAATCATCATCATATGAACATAATTATCTCTAATGTTCTCCTGGCATCCAATCACATGATTCACATAATTAACAACATTTAGCCTGATTAACACAATTAAAAACAACCATACATCAATCCAATTGTGGAGGTTTCGCATAACCCTCTCACAATTCACAAACCCTCGTCAATGAAGGACAAAGGGAGAAAGAGAAGAAGAAACAGGGTAAGGATTCATCTCTATCCTACAAGGTTAAGCACCCTTATCATGAGTATTTCCCCCTTACCTCGAATTCGCGAAAAAGCTCCAAATTTGACAGTGACAAATCTTTCTTCTTACTATTGCTCTCCTAGGGCTTCTTATTTCCTCTCTTGCCTTTTCTTCCAACTTTCACATACTGATTGATTTACCCTCATTCCTTCTAATTAAATAAAACTTTATTTTAGTTTTATTTTTCATAACTCTATCAATCTCCTTTAGTTCTTATTAATCTCATTTACCACCTCAATTCCCCTTAATTTTTATTTTTTGCCTCAAGATCACTTATTTTTTATTTTCTCAATTATTTCAATTAATTAACTAAAAATATATAACATTTATACCCATCCTCATCAAATTAAATAAAATAAAAAATTAATTCAAAAACACACCAAAACTCAATTAATTAAAACTGGAGTATTAAACTTCTCCCTCACGTAAAGAATTTCTACCCTCGAAAATTACTTGAAGGAAATAGCTCCAGATAAGACTCCCATTCTACTCCCTAGAACCTGCGACACGCTTCCTCTAGTTGGTCCTCCCCATATTATCTTCTCCAAAATTATATCTTTACCCCTTAATGGTTTCACTTCTCGATCTTCTATCCGTGAGGGTGATGCATCAATAGTCAAGTTCTCTCTCACTTTCACATCATCCAATTGGATCATATGAAATGGATCAGGAATATACTTTCAAAGCTGAGACACATGAAATACACTATGAAGAATCGAAAGAGACTGTGGCAAGGAAACTTTGTATGCCACTTCTCCTACTCTCTGAAGGATATGATACAGACCAATAAAATGAGGTGCGAGCTTTCGAGAATTTAGCGCACGACAAACACCATTCATTAGAGTGGCTCTCAAGAACACATGATCTCCTTCCTGGAATTCCAGTGCCTTTCTCCACTTATTATGATAATTCTTTTGTCTGCTTTGCAATGCCTTCATCTTCTCCTAAATCAGCTTAACTTTCTCAGTGGTTTATTGAACAATCTCAGATCCAAGCACAACACTTTCACCTAATTCATATCAACCCAAAGGTGTCCTACACCTTTTACCATACAAAGCTTCAAAAAGTTCGTTTCAGATACTAGAATGTAAATTGTTGTTATTGGTGAACTCGATCAATGGAAGTAATTATCCCAATTATCTCACTGCTCCAAAACAAAGTTCTCAACAAATCTTCCAAGGATTGGATAATCCTTTTAGTCTGACCATCCGTCTGCGGATGGTAAGCGGAAATCAACCTCAACTTATTTCCCAAGGCTTATTGCAAACTCTCCCATAACCTTGATGTGAACCTCAGATCTCTATCTAAAACAATGCTCGAAGGAATACCATGCAACTTCACAATCATACTGAAGTAGATCTCTGTCAACTTCTACAACAGAAAACGAATCTTTAACGGAATAAAATAAGCCGACTTAGTCAGTCTATCCACAATAAACCAAATATAATCGCTTCCTCTAGAGGTCTTCAGAAAACCCGTCACAAAATCCATGGAGATACTATCCCACTTACATTTAGAAATACTCAACGGTTTCACCAATCCAGACAGTTTATGATGCTCAATCTTCAACTTTTGACAAGTTAAACAAGCGTAAACAAATTCGGCCACACACTCTTCACACATGGCCGCCAAAAAATTTTCTTAAGATCTTGATACACCTTAATAGCTCTAGGATGAATATTCGAACTACTTCTGTGACTTTCTTCAATAATTATCTTCTTAAGCTCTGGAAAATCTGGCATACAAACTATGTCCTAAAATATCATAATTCCATTCTTTTATACTTTGTTGTCCACTTATTAACCTTGATTGATTAACACTAACTGATGAACCATTTCTAAGTCCAACTTCTAACCTTTTTTGATTTCTTCTAACACATTACTAATCAACTTCAGCATACCTAATTTCACACTCTCTGGTGTTATCTCACACACCAAGCTAAGATCTCTAAACTGCTCAATCAAATCTCTAACCATAAGCGCCGACATATGCAAAGAATTTCTACTCAAAGCATCTGCCATCATGTTAGCTTTACTATCAAAGATCCATTTGAATGTTGTTGGCCTAGGTGGAAAAGTTTTACTTAGAACTTGAACAGATGGATGTGAAGATCGTCTTCATGTATGGTGAACTAGATGAAACAATTCTGATGAAGCAACGTGACAGGAATGTAAAATACGGCAAGGAGGATTATTTATGCATGCTGAATAGGTCTTTGTATGGCCTGAAAAAATCTCCTCGACAGTGGAATATGAGAGTTTATAAGTTCATGGCACACATAAGTTTCACTAGGAGCCAGTCCAGTCACTATGTTTACTCAAGATTTCTACCTGGAAGTTCACTTGTTATTTTGTTGCTTTGTGTGAATGATATTCTCATAGAGAGCGACAATGTTGAGGATGTAATGAAGGTGAAGGATGAACTCAATAAAGAGTTCAAAATAAAGGATCTGGGAGCTGCCACTAGGATTCTTGGGATTGACATTTGGAGAGATAGAAAGCAGTCGAGATTATGCTTATCTCAAGAGACATACCTAAGGAAAATTCTCGATAAATTTGGTATGTCGAATTCAAAGTCTATCGTAACACCAACAAATCCTCAATTCAATCTGAGTACAACTTAAAGTTCGAGTACTGAAGTTGAAAAAGCCTATATGAATACCATTACATATGCTAGTATAATAGGTTCTTTGATGTATACTATAGTTTGTACAAGGCCAAACATAGTCTACAAAGTGAGCCTTGTAAGCAGATATATGACTAATCTTGGGAAGGCACACTAGCAAGCTCTGAAGTGGATTCTGAGATACATAAAAGGATCCTTGAGTATGGTTCTGATTTATGGTGGAGCTAGAGAAGATGGCAAAGTTGAAGTCGAAGGATTTGTTGACTCTGACTATGCAAGAAGTATGGATACTAAAAAATATCTTTCTGAATATGTTTTCACTATGTTTGGTACAACAATCAGTTGGAAAGCAACGCTTCAGAAGGTTGTAGCCTTATAGACCATTGAAGTTGAGTATATTGCCCTCATTGAAGTTATTAAAGAAGCATTCTGACTTGAAGAGTTTGCTAAAGAACTGAAACTTCAAGGTCAAGCTATCATTGTTAAATGTGATAGTCATAGTGTCATACGTCTATCAAAAATCTCAGCATATATAATGAGAGAACCATGCACATTGATGTTAGGTTGCATTTTATTAGGGAGAAAATTGAATGTGGAGAAGTCAAAGTGATGAAGGTTTTGACTGATCACAATGTTGCATATATGATCACCAAGTCATTGCTAATCAACAAGTTCATTCATTGTATGCAGTTGATAAAACTGCATGATGAAAGCTAGTTTGTTCCTTTCATGTTGTACAGTTTGTTCCAAGGTGGAGATTTATGGTATTTGGATCGAACACTAGTCTCGACAAGAGTAGCTTCATGGTTCGACAGAGTGGTGCATGTTGTAGTCGAAGTTTTATGCAGTAGTGGAAGATGTGTGTGCTATAGTCGAAGCTTGTTCTAGCATGCAGTTGTTTAAGTTAGCTTGTTGTTTAAGTTAGTTTAGTGTCTAAGTTAGCTATGTATGTCATGTATGTTTGTGTATTATCATCATACGTAATATACATAGCTAGTAATCCATAATAGGCCGATCTCTCGGGTTTTTGAGAGGTTGAAGTTGGTTGTTATTTTATAATACTTGTAATTACAAACTCTAATGAGAAAATAAAGAATAATGATTTTAGTCAATCCTATTTTTCTTCTTCTTCTTTCCTCTTTTCTCCCTTTTGTTAACTGAACTTTTTTTACTCAATAAAAAAACTCTCTTTCTCACCGAAAGACATTGTAATTAGTATCGTTTGTTACAACAGTATGGAAGAAAATTCTAAATTCATCTTCTAATAATTTCGTAGATTCCCAAATATTCAATTTTGACATTTTGTATAAAAAGATCTTTCTTGAAACGTCATTCCTCAAAATTTTAAGTTTGAGGATCTCTGAAATTATTGGAAATTGATTCATTGTCAATATCCTTGTCCAAATCTCTTATGAAAATTGATTCATTGGTTCACTTGTGAAAATTATATAACTCCATACAAATAAGGCACTACATACAACTTGTTTATAGATAAGTAAGTAATCTGAAAGAAAATGAATGGCCAGAGGAAATAGTTCACAGGAATACCAGTGTGCCCACAATTGTCTCTTTCTAATATGACACAGTCTTAGGCACTGGTCCTACGGAATAAATGTCGAAACCAAAAAAAATTACAAACTATGTAAACTGTATGTTATGTCCACTTCTGGAGACTTCTACTAGGTAACAAGTTTGGGAACAATGAGGGACATGAAAAGGTTAGAACACGTGAATTTGTTTGACAGTATAATCAACAAGAATTTGTAGCATTAAATAAGGTATCTTTAATACTTACACACGCAGGCTCATTGCTTTGTATCCATCCAAAATCCTGACACATCTTCAAACTAAAAGGTTTCAAAATTTTATTTACCAAATAAACTAATAAACTGTTATGTGTTATGTGTCGCTCACAATGCCCAAGACAAATTGAGCAGAGACAAAGCGAGGGCGAAAAACATATGTTTCTCCTTTTCACCAAGAGCAGACGAACTCTGCTCTCTGGTGCATCATCTATCGTCCAAAGCAATTAGACGGTTGTCTTCAATAATGAAATGACATTGTGACTTAATAAAATCTAAACTTATGAAGGCAAAGAAAAAGGGCTATAATCAACTTGATACATGTTTGAAAGATAAATTTGACGAAATTATGGTGTTTCCGTTGCGACTTGGTCGAATGCTAAACTCATTTTCAATTCAAACATACACTTTATATTTCATTACTTCCAAGACCCTTGGAAACAATAATCAGATCAGATCAGGTTAATATACATCGGAAAGGTTTAAGTTCATCATAATATGCTGTTCGGCAATGAGATTATCGACTTGGTTAAGAAATCTTCACGTTAATAACTAATGACATACACACAAAAACATACAAAGAAATGCCTGATATTGTAACCAGCTGACTGTAGCACCGAGCAGGTGCGAATTCAAGAAACTTCAAATAATTTGAAAAAATAATAATGGTTAATCATCTTGTTCTTGTTCAGAACGTGGAACAGATACATTAATCAAATGAAATAAATGTCAACAACTTTACTTTGTTTTCATTCACTTCCTTTCGGCAAAGGGGAAGAAGTGGAGTTAATGTTCTCGTTATCGGTCTCGCTTTGAGATGATAATCTAACTTCTGCTTGGTTCTCAGATGATGCTCGAGTCTGTGTATTATCAGTCAGTCTCACATTTTCTATCATCTTCACAACTTCTGACATCTTAGGTCTCTGATCAGGCATCCTTACCACACACGACATAGCTATCTGCAACATCTCAACCATCTCTTCTTCTATATTTGGATATCTCATCAACTCTAAGTCAAATACTTCGGCCGTCCACTCCTCTCGCACCACCGAATGAACCCATCTCACCAAGTGGACAAACTCCTCACCACCTGTTGAATGGATAGGTGATTTCCCTGTTAGAAGCTCTAGTAACACCACGCCGAAGCTGTAAACATCTGAAGGTTGCGCTGCTTTCCTCGTGTCTGTAACTTCTGGTGCTCGGTAACCTGCTGCTCGTGAGATTGGTAATGCGAGGGACGTTGATATGGATGCTAGACCAAGATCAGATACACAACCGTATTGCTTAGTATTGAGAAAGATATTCGAAGACTTGATGTTTCCGTGTACAAGTTTACCGCTATTCTCAACATGGATGTGAGCAATGCCTCTTGCTGCACCTAAAGCGATTCTCAACCGAGTATCCCAATCTAAAGGCACCTTCTCTTCTCCTCTTTTCCCTGAAATTCTCAGAAAGCAAAATGAGTACAAATTTTTTTACATACATTTGAATCAAGCATAGTAAACATATGCAATTGCAATTGGTTAAAATAATGGAACATACCATGCAACAATGAAGAGACACTCCCCTGACTGTAGTAATCGTATACCATCAGTTTCTCGTCTTTCGAATAATAATAAGCTTTCAGCTCAACCACATTCTCATGTTTAAGACTTCCAACAATCTCCATGTATTGCTCAAAATCCTTCTTTCCAAAGGCAACCTCCTTCAATCTCTTCACAACAACCGCTGTCGCGTCCTCAAGAATCGCCTTGTAAGCAGTACCAAACATTCCCTTTCCTAATACCTCGGCGGAAGCTCTCAATAAATCCTCCAAATCAAATGCATAATTACATCCCTCGAAGAAAGTCAGTTTATTATTAGCATCCATGTTCCTCGAAACTGCTTTCTCCGGAGACATTTTCCCCTTATTCGACTTTCCAACAAACGCATCATCATCATAATCATCATCCTTTTTTCTAGCACAGCAGCACACAAACATCAAAAAACCAAATGCCACAAGCCCAAGAAAACTCCCAACAACAATAATTCCAAGCAGCGCCGCTTCACTTAGCCTCCCGCGTTTCTCCGATGGCGAAGACGCAACATAAACCGGCGAAGGCACGGGCGGAACAACGGTATAATCTCCAAGAGTTACATTATTCCCAAAAAACGCCGAATCAGGAAACCTCCTTAACGATCTCGGCACAGTGCCATGTAAATCATTGTTAGACAAATTCAGCGTCTGCAACCTCGACAAATTCAGATCAGGAATATCACCAGAAAGATCATTGTTCGCAAGGTTCAAACCAGTAAGCTGAGTCAAATTCGAAAGCGAAACAGGAATACTCCCATTGAATCTATTACTAGACAAATTAACAACAGTAAGATTCTTCCAAGCTGAAAAATCAGGCAAAGGCCCAGACAAATTGTTAAACTGAAGATAAAGAAAAGACAAATTTTTCAAATTAGAAAAATCAGCAGGAAAAACCCCAGTTATGAAATTGGATCTAAGACTCAAAATCTGAAGCTCTGCAAGCTTACTAATAGTATCAGGTGGAATATTTCCATGAAATCCAACACCCGGTAACCGAATCGCTATAACCCTAGACTTATCACCATTGCAAGTTACACCAGTCCAATTATCACAAACAGAGAAACTCTCATTCCAATTCAGTGTCCTTGAAGGTGGAAACTTTTTCATAAAATCAAGCAAAACCTCTTTATCTTCAACAGGCTCACAATTTCCTCTCCACAAACACAGTAAGCATATAACAAAACATGTAACATCAAGAAACTTCATGTTTTTTCACTTCTGCAATAAGCACTTCTACGATAAGCACTTCTGGGATAAGCTTAATGCTGCATAGATTGAAATGAAAATTACAAGAAGGTTAGTACTATAAAATGAAGTGAAAAAGTGAAATTTCCCGCTTGTGAAAATCGAAATGAAAGAGACAAAAAAGGAAAATTCAAATTGTTATTATTCCAAGAACGTTGTCTATAGAATGAAAGTAGAAACCGACATTGCTGCAAAAAAGAAAGAGCTTTTTGCAGTGGTAGTGTTTCTTTTCTACAACAAGTAAGTTTATAATTTAAAAAACTAGGTTAAACTAAAAAAAAAGAATTTAAAAAAAGCGCGTTTGAATTTCAGCTTTTTGGTGTTTATTTATCGAGTAAAGTGAAAAAAAAAGGATGAAATTCAAATTTTGTAGAAAGAAAAGTGGTGGTACTTACTTACTTTTGGTTGTTTGAAAATGTAGATCTGAGATAAAGAAAGTAAGAGAAGAATGTAGAGATGAAAAAGAGAGAAAAGTGGGTTTTTATGATGGTGAGTTTTAACAACGGTTGTTAAGTTAACGGTATTATTTGGTGTGGTGGCTGTAACGGTGTTGGAGAATTTGAAGAGGTTGAAATGGGAGCGGTGTTATGTTAAGTGGTTGAGTAGTAGTGGGAGTGTGTGAGAATGAGTAATACTAATAATGAGAAAATAACGGTGAAAGTTGGAACGGAAAACAGCTTTTGTTTGTGGTGGTATTATCATGGAATGGTGGAGATGGTGATGTGGAATATGTGGGGTCATGTGTTACTTCTTTGGATTTCATTCTTAAATGTATTGTTTGGATTCACATGGATCGTTGTTATTTATTTCTTGATTTATCCTTAAATTTGGATTCAATACTTAACTATTTTGAGGTTGATATATTTTGAATAGATTTTTTTTTTTAATTTTAAAATTATTTTACTACATAATTATATTTTAATTTGAATAATGTTAAAGTCAATTTCTTATCAAACTAGTAAATCAACCCGATTGATAGATTGATAGATGTGTAAATACATGACAATAAACTTAACTCACAACATTTCACTTATTCACTTCAAAAATAAATAAAATTTACTCATAAAATATATCTCTTATGTTTAATTTCACACACAACGATTAAAAAAAATAAAATATAAAGAAATTTACATAATCAATTAATAATAATTTAATTTAAAAACATAACTACATTGTTGACAAATTAGATTGGTGTATTTGAGATTTTTCGAATTGAATATATCTTTGTGTTATCTGTATTTTTCTTTTATCTTTATTCTTTATTTGTCTTTAATTAATTTTTATGTTTAAAGGAATAGTTGTTTTTTTAAAGTAATTATTGTTTTTGCACAAAATTAAGATTAAAGTAGTATTAGAAAAAATTTGATATAATTATATAACGTTGCATTATTAAATTAGAATATAATGTATTTTTTCATAAAATAAAATAAAATTTAAGAGAGAAGAAAGTAAAATGTGAAATAGAAACAACTATAGTGAAGATAACATAAAATTAAGTTAGGCTTTGTTTGATAAAAATAACGGTCGACTAATATGTTAACTGATAACTTACCGTTTATGATTGATATTTTGATGATTAATAGCTTTTACTAATGATTGATAATTTATAACTGGCAAATTAATTGAAGTGTTTGGTAAAATTAACCGTTCAATTACTTGATAAATTAAAATGACATAAAAGACTTTAATATTTAATTGTTTTATTTTAAATTAAAATAAATTATAAAAGGTAGTAGTGGATTTTGTTAAAACAATAAGGTCAAAAATGAAAGAAAAAAATGAAAAACTATAAGTTATAAGATTATTTGAAATAGCGTTTGAAAAATAACCTATAAGTTAATAAAATAAGCTATAAACTCGTGAAAAAATGATTGTTATCAAATTGATTTTTTATTTTTCAAACTCTATTTTAAATAGAATTTTAGCTTATAACTTATAGTTTATCATTTTTTCTTCAATTAATACCTCTTATAAATTTTAATTATTTAAAATGTACATTTATTTATTAATTAAGAAATATAAACTCTTTTAGTAAACAATTTAATTAGCTTATATTCAAACTCAGCAAACAATTTAACTAGCTTATATTCAAACTCAGGACTTTGAGAGAAGCACACTCTCAAGACTCGAGCCTTACACAATGATTGATAACACCTAACAGAATTCGAACTCAAGACTTTGAGAGAAGCACACTCTCAAGACCCGGATTTTACACAAAAATGATAACACCTAACAGAAATCGAACTCAATACTTTGAGAGAAGTACATACTCTCAAGACCCGAATTTCCACTGTTAAGCTAACCCTTGGGGTTCACTTAATTACACTCAATTAAATAAGTTATTTTATTAGTTTTTATCAGTTAGTCTTTCCGTATTTATTTTACACTTTATACATTTGTACTAGTACATTAATTCAAATTTTAAAACACTGTATTTTTTTTTTTGATAATAGAGAAGGCGTTAGCCCGGAGAACGAGATTACACTACAATAAATCTAGGAATCGCAAAACCCATAATATCCCCATCATAAATTTTCTTAATCTCTAACGGATAGTCTTCAAACAAAGTAATTGAGACATCCAGCGTGGTCCCCAAATTAGCTAACGCGTCCGCACGCCGATTCGCCTCACGGAAAACATGCACAATATCTATCTGCCAACATCTTCTCATCTAAGC
The DNA here is from genome assembly GCF_029867415.1 of Vicia villosa. Classification (NCBI taxonomy): domain Eukaryota; kingdom Viridiplantae; phylum Streptophyta; class Magnoliopsida; order Fabales; family Fabaceae; genus Vicia; species Vicia villosa. Next base: position 164,697,695 of record NC_081184.1, on the reverse strand, counting down.
TCTAATTTGATTAGCTAGAGGAACTCCACAGGACAATTTTATTTTCCTCGTTTTAATAACATTCATCGTCATCTCTGAGTCTACATTAATTCCCACATCTCTGAATCCCATCTGCCAAGCTAGTTTAACGCCTTCAAACACCCCCCACAGTTCCGCCTCCAAAACATTGCAGCGCCCAATACCACGAGCAAAACCCACCAACCATTCCCCTTGACTGCCCCTAATCACGCCGCCGCATCTCGCATTACTACCCACTTTACAAGCGCCATTCGTGTTTAACTTGACATAATGATGCACCGGAGGAATCCACCTTATCATTCTCAACACACGCTCCGGTTCCATTACAGTTTTGTTTCCTAGCACCGCTCTATCATAATCATCTTTAATCTGCCGTATTACCGACACTGGATTTGTAGGTCGCCAATTCCAAATACAGTGGCAGCCGATAGCCCACACATCCTTCCAACAACCTCGTCCTCTCCATATTTCCTTATCCTTGATGTTATCTACCTATCACCCCTTCAATTCTCGCATGAAGAACAATCCCCGTTTTTCCACAGAAAGCATATGAAGCCAGACACGGGAAGACACAGGGAGAAGGGGACAGTCCCTCAAAACACCGTATTTAACACTTTATAAAATAGTTAAAAATTTATATCAAAGAGACAAATTTTATCAATGTAATTGTTTGAAGAAAAGAAAACAATTTAAGAATTATTAGGTCATATATGTTTGGATGAACGGAATTAAATGTAATGGAATGACTTAAATAAAATATATGACCTCATCTAATCATATCTTAATCAACAATTATAATTTAACTAGCTATTTATAGGTTTTACCATCAATAAACTCGAGTGCATAATCATAATATTCAAAGATTGAAATAGATATATACATTAATTGCATATTTTGGATGGTAGGAGCATTGAATGAGTGGCAAGTTTAAGTGGGTAGAGAGTGGTGAAACGATCATTGCACTTTTTCAATAACGACAAACAATCAACGTTGTCAATGGTCCAACATCAAAATATGGACTTGTACAACTGCACAAAAATTCTATAATCCATTATGACTTTATACTTTCCCACCTTCTCATATTAAATTATTTAAATATGTATTTAAGTATTTATGGATGGATGAAAAATTAATAATCTAAGTATGGTAACCGGCTAATATAGGTGTGTTATTGATTACAGTTGGAGAAAATATTTTTAAGAGTTTGGAAAAGTTGTTTTGCGTTGCGGTAATCGGTTATACAAATGCGTTAATCGGTTACAACTGTGTTGTACTCCACTTTAATAAATTATAAGTAAAATTTACTTATAATTTGTTATGGAGGGAGTATTGTTTTTGTTGTTTCAGTGGTAACTGGTTAACCATTTATGTTAACCAGTTACGCGCATAAATTTTTCAGCTTTTCATGTTGTTCAAGATTTTATGTTAGTTCCTAATTGTCGTAACACACTTGTATAAATGCATTGGATGCATTCTCGTCTAAATATTAATGAAAATTTTCATTTTGACTCTTAATTACTTTCTCTCTCTCACTCACTATCTCATTCTCCACAAGCCCTAAACCTCCATTGTTTATCAATTGTGTGATTGTATGCTCCAACATTTAGCATTAAGAGTTTGGTTCTGATCCATAATCTGCTGTACAAACATGAATATTGTCTTTAATGATAGAGTTCCTACAAACTTACCTCTCCTTAAAGTAAAGAATTACGACAAATGGTACAAACAAATGAATGTTTTATTTGGCTACCAAGATATTCTTGAAATGATCAAGAATAGTGAAAACTAAAATATCATTATACTCCCATCTTCTACCAATTCAACATATATTGACAATTGTTTTAATAAAAAAAATTATGATTAAAATATGATATATATTTTAGACTGAGATTGTAATTCTTTGTATCGAAGTAGGTTGCTCGATAGAAATAAAGTTGTGTCGAAAATAGCCTTTTGTGTGTGTGTCGAAATAACGAAGGAGTTGTCTCGACAAAAATTTCGACTTAGGCCTAATTTTGTAGTTTTAGCAGAATTAGGTATTTTGGACTTTTGTTTTTGGGCTTTACTTAAGGAGCAAACAAATTTGAAATCTATAAATAGGGAGTTCCCCTATTGTTGTAAATAGATTTTACAGTTGCAACGAATAAATTTACAGTTTGTGAGCAGAGATAAACTCTGCACAAATCATTCTTCTTCCTTTTATTTTGTTCAAACTGTAATTCATCTTTCTTCTCAATTCATCTTTTTCTTTTCTTCTTTCATTAACAATTGTGCAGCAGAATCATCTTGCAATCAAGATTGGTTAATTCACTCGAGTGGAGAGTGAAGAACAAGAGAGAATTTATTGCTTGATTGAATCTTGTTTGTCAAGATTGATTTATAATTCTCCATAGGTTTTGGGCAATTCCAACATTTTAAAGGGTTAAATGGTTAAATATGTTTAAAGTCCCTCTAAAATTAAAAAAATTCATTTTTCGTCCCTCTTAAAACTTTCATTAAAGAATCGTCCCTCTAAAGTTAGGAGTTTTATCTTTGGTCCCTCTTGCTAAAATTGTCGCTAAAACCGTTGTTAATTCAGTCGCTAAGTAGTATATCGTCACTAATTCAGTCGCTAAGTTGTAGAAACCGTCACTAAATTATAAAGAGACTAAAATTTAAAATCCATAACTTTAGAAAGAGGATTGTAAAAAATATAAATACTAAAAACTTTAAAGGTAATTAACCCATATAATGTATAATACCGGGTTGACTTGAGAAAGTGAAACTATAAGCTTCATCAAAACAAGTAAAGTTGCTCTGGGCCCAAATTTCAATCTTAACCTTAAAATGGCAAGAGCTTCAATAAAGAGAACATGGTTTAGGTGGGAAAGACAGCGAAACCAAGTTGTTAGAGAGATATTATGTCAAACATCATACTTTAAGACTCAATCAGCAGCACATTCATTATTATTTTGAATGAAAATATTCCAAATGTTGATGCCTTAACATATAGTAAAATATATTATCACAAAATACAAGATAAAATAGTTTATTTTAGGCAAATTTTAAAGACCAATATTAGAAAATCATTGTTTATGGATTAATTAAATGTGATTTGGTTGGAGAAACAGAGTTTATGCATGTCATTTTCCTCAAACCACCTATGTCCTCTTGGATGGTTATCATAATACACATGCAACTAATTATCAATAGGAAAAGGGTTGTTGTTGTTGATCATATTGTTCTTGATATAGGATTGTGATATCGGCGAAAGCATGGAACAAGCATTGATTTACCATGCAGGGAATGTATGTAACCTTCTTTTGGAAAAAATTTATTGTTTGTGGTTTGGAGTTGGAGTTAAGTACAAAAATGATAAAGTGAAATCTATATCATAATAAATTATTTTTTTTGGATGTATTAGAGTATATAAATGTATTAGAACATATAAGTATAGAAAGAAATATTACTTAGATTATGTAAGTATAGAGAATATAATTAGAGTTCATTATTGTGAGAAAATCATTAGCAAATATGTTTGATGCATATATAATACTGATCATATTAACGAAAAAGGCACGATTTATATTTCTTACATGATATCAGTCAGTTTTGATCTTCCATGGCTTTAGGCGCCAACGACCGAAAGTGAAAACTCATCTCCCACACACATCACTAGGTGTAAGAATAAAGCAATTTTTCATATTTTATATCCACATAGACATAGTTGCTAAAATAAATTTTTCTCCGTTAATTCATCAATAAAATTAAGAGTAATTAACCCTTCCGTTTAATAGTGGCCTAAAATTAAGCACGACTATTTTGTTTATTCAAATGGATTCTAGATTCCATCACGGACATTTAACAAGTTCTTGTAAACAAGAAGAACTTGGAAAAAGAACTATGAGAACTGACCAGTAGAAAAAGAAGAGTAGTGAAAATAAAATAAAATATAAAGTTAAATAAGTTTTTGGTCTCTCTAAATATATCAGATTTCGTTTTTAATCTCTCTAAATATTTTTTTTAAATAATGGTCTATCTAAAATTTTTCTTTCACATTTTTAATTCCTCACGTGATATTAATATGTAGCAGTGCTACCGGTCAACTATAATGACGTGGCATGCCACATGGCTAAAACTTTAGTTCTTAAAATTTCAATCAGTTCATATTAATATTTTTTATAAAATAATTTGATATAAAATTCCTATCAATGCCATCAAGCCTCTCCCATGCAGAATCAGATCCATTTTCAAACAAAAGAAAATTATTACTTGTTATATTACATCATAATTCTACATCATTACTGTTTTCAAATTAAATATTTTAGAATAATTAATTACACAACACTAAAAGTAAATAGGTAAATAAATGAAGAAAAAATAGTAAAGAACTAAATACTTGGTCAGTACCATTTATCTCAACTATTTCATCTCCTTGATGAATACTGCTGGCACGGAAAGCTGGACTGTTTTCTATGCATGACAAAACAACCTGCGAAAAGAAACTAGGGGTCAACAGCATAATCAAATGACACTGGAACAATAAGCATGAAAATTTGAATGTATTTGATAGCTGAAAAGGTTGTCAAGATCGAGATGTTACCTAAGATCGGAAGAGAATAGCTAAATCGTAAAATATAAAATCGTAGTTAAGATCGGAAGATCCTACTCAAATATTTTTATAACATCGAGAGGGGATAACAAGATCGTAAAACATAAATCGCAACAAAAGTCGTAAGATCCTACTAAAATGTAAAAATAATAATATATATTTTAAGTATTTTTACATGATATATGTTAGTAGGCAAGTGTATTCATGAGAAAATGACTCGTTACATATTCTTTAATATTCTTTAGACATTTATGATTGAGGTTTTATTGAATATTTATTAATGTTTACACACTAGGGACATATATAGTCAATTCGTAGGATTATCATAAGTCAAGTAGTTAAAACAAACCCTACGAGTGAGAAGTTTATTCTCTAAACCCTAAATCTAAAACTTCATTTCAAAAGGCGCAAATTCATCTCTGTCAAACCGTAATTGTTGTGCCTTACATTTGGTATCTTGATAGTGGTGGTCAGAAAACAGTCAATCATGACCGAAAGTGGCAAAGATCGCGTGATTCTACTTAAGATCCGGATCGTTGGGAGTGAGTGAGATCGTAAAATTTTAAAATTTTAAGATCTAGATCAAGATCTTGACAACTATAAAAACAGTTAAAAGTGATGTTTGCAAGTAAGTAACGGACCAAATGTCCTCTTGTTGGTTCAACATTTATGAAAGAAAGTGATGGTTGAAAGAAGACCTTTGGACTAATAATTCTAGTGAAAGGATCGCCAAGTGTAGAAAGCATTCCACTAATTTTAGTGTAAGCTGCATCAGCTGAGTTCAAAGGAAACATTTCCACCATTGTTTGTTGCAACTTCATATCCCAATCTATAACTCAAACGTAACCAAATTATTATAACTCATTCTTAATAATTGAAGAGGTTAATTGCTATGAATTGAACATATCATGATGATTAAATGTAGGATCAACAAATGTTTCTCGAATTAAACCCCATGCTTCCATAAGAGTTCTTTGAACTGCATTTACCTACCAACAAACCCTCTTCAACTAATCAAGGTTCACGTTAATTAACCTTAACAAATTAACAAACAAACTTAAGTAGTATTATTTATCATAAATTAATAATTAGTTATTCCAGTTGATAGAGAAAAGAAAAACACCTCAGGTGCGCGTGAAACAGGAAAAGCAACTGTGAGCGATTGAGCGAGATCGAGCCGTTGGCGCATGGAAGAAAAAACAGAAAGATAGAGCAGCCGAAACGCCAAATCCAAAAGCAGTTTTGTAATACATTCTAGCTTATTTTTCAACTTCACTTCTTCTATATCAAACCACAGGTTATTCCTCTTCCAGATGTTATAGGTTTTGGTTTTGTTAATTTTGGCGGAAAATTTGTTACAGCTTTAACATCTAAATTCAAATTGTCACCGATAGTTTTCCTCTTCCAGATGTTCATATTGATATTTGTTTGAAAATGTTTTGATACAATCTTGCTTCACATCCACCATGCAACTAAACATTACTATGTAACAAATATCAAAATGCATAGATTGAATTTTTCAGAACCAGAAATTTTACTAGTGATTAGCTACGATTTCAACTGCGTATTAGCTACGAAATTTTATGGGCTCAAGTATCATGTTGACTTTAGCCCCATGGCATGCCACGTCACCATATTTGACCGGTGGCACTGACACGTGTTAGTACCAAGTCAACTCTGTTAATGGACGTTAATATGAGGGACCAAAAATGTAGATGAAAATTTTTAGAAAGATCATTCTTTGAAAGAAATGTTTAGAGGGACTAAATACAAAATCTGATATATTTAGAGGGACCAACAACTTATTTAATCCAAAATATTATTGACCGAAATTTTGATCTCTAATTTTTTTATATAAATTAAGTTTTATGTAAAAATATTTTTTTCGGATTAAATAGACGATCACAAAATTTTAGTCGTTAAATTGATCGCTGATTTTATTTAGTGACTTCAAAAAATTTACTCTTAGATATCAAATTTTAGTAGCTAATTTGATGGCTATAGTGACCAAAATTTTTTAGTCACTAAAAGCAAATTTTTAGTAATCATACAAAATCAACAAATATTTGTACAAATCAAACACAAGTCTTTTTCAGAAATTTTGGTGTCATTAACACATTTTATAGCAATTTTTTAAAAAGCTCTAAACTAAGGAGTTGTTATCTTTTAAATCTCTATGTGTTTGGATACTTATCGATTCGATCACAGTTACGTTGAAAAACCACATATATGTTTGGTTTCACGTTTGAGACATCTAGAATTTATTCTAGATGTCTATAATTGATTTTGACATATTTGGTTGATTTCGAGCAGAATTAATTATGGTTTCTAGAATTGATTCTACTTGAAACTAAGATTTGTAGCTTTTGATCAAACGTGATTTTTACACTGAAATTTATTGTTCAATTCACTTTTGCAAAAATTTCTCCAAACATAAATTACTTTAATTTTAACTCACTTTTATCCAGAATCAATTTTATATAATCAATTTACTCAAAATCAATATTTTTCACTGCAGAACCAAACACACGCGTAAAATAAAAACTCCAAATAGTTGTTTCATTATTTTTCACATCTTATTTCTCACCATGATGTGCTTTCTAACGTGAATTTAAACACATACCAACTAGAAGATGCACATTGTTGATTTAAGTTGTACTAATCAATTATTTCAATCAAGTTATCATCAACTTCAAACTATATTGAAGTCATATACAAACATATATATAGTCTATCCATCGACCACTCTTATTTTAATTCCACATTCATTTCACTCATGTCTTTTTTTCGATTTTAAACTTTCTGTTAGTACTTTTTCGAATAACATGTTGTTAAGTTGTCTTCTTGTAATGCACTTTTTTGAAATATCTAATATTATAAAGTTTGCTCAACTCTTAGAAATGCTTTAAATAATTTGATTACTTTTTGATATTGAACTATATCCGGAGTGTGTGAGACTGTAGTGTTTGTTTGGGTATAGGAAAACCATCCAATGGTGTGGATGAGGAAGACATGTCACATTTATCAAAATCATAAATGTGCAATAGTTTCAACATTTAGTTGATTGTTTTCATAGTTTGATGTGCCAATTTGGTGGGGAAATATTACCAAAACCAACTTTTGGTGAATGCACCTTACATTCTTTGGAGCATTACGATTATGGTAGGTCATGGACATGAATTGTCTTCCAACATCAACTATTATTGAAAAAGTTGTTTATGTAATCTTTTTAATTACTTTTGCTTTTGCGTTTTTGATTGCTTTGATTTTGACTATGCCTGGATTTAGTCTTAAAAGATTTTTGTTCGATTAAGTTGTGTTTTTTTTATTTAAATTAACCAAGTCTAATTATATTTTCACCTTTGTCTTAATTCTTCATATCTTAGGAAAACTGGTCCTATTAATCTAGACTTTAGATAAGAAGTAAACAATATATGGACAAAAAATATTCAGATGGATTAGATTTTGGATTTTCAATTAATGCTATATTATCATTTCTACTTGTATATTTGAGATTTGAACGTTTATGTGGTGGAATAGGAGGGTAAATCAACTACCTAACTAAGAATAGAAGATGCCACCAAGGCGCCTAAAATACCCTTCTTTGTATTTTAATTAACACTAAGATTTGCCCCTTATCGTAATTTACTAAATGAATTAATTTCAACCAATGATATTAACCCATTCATCCAAGTGGCACACTCTTTTTTTCAAATTTTCATGACTACACACCATTAACCGGGTAAAGCTATTGTCTTCTTACACATTTTCTCAACTATGCACTACTAGCCTAGCCCTCTCATTTCATATTTCTATTTCTCTCTCCAAATACAAATTTCACTCTCTCTCTCTCGTCTCTTTCACCCAGAAAAACCCTATCGCCTCCCTCTCTTCTCGTCTCTCTTTCCTTCCCCAACCCTAGCGCCACAGCCACTTTCTCCACCCTCTATACGACCATAACCACCTCCGATTACGAAACTAACCTCATATTCGTTATCCCCATCTCATTGCCTTCCAAATGAACCAAAGGTTTTGGCGAATCCTATCGTCGACCACCGTCACAGCTCATCTAACGAAGAGAAACCTCAGTCATGGCTTCAAGTTTAAAGAGGGAAGTTTCCATGTTTTTATTTGATTTTTAATTTTAGTTTTGAATCGTTGTTCTGTAATTTTTGTTTTCATTTGGTTTTGTTTTACGGTTTTGATAGTTTCTGGCCTTGAAGGTGAATAACAACAGTAGCAATCATCATAAATTCATATCATTGTCTTGACGGTTAATGATTTTCATATATGATTGTTCCATCGGTCGAAACAGAATGAATATTTCTTGACCTTTCATCAGTTGGTATGTTGTGAATCAAAAGGTTATTCTTTGTTAGTTGTCGTTACTATTTCCATGAAAGTTTCATTCTTTGTGTTTTTATTTGATTTTGTCACAGATCTTGCTTCCAGACATGTCAAGGCCTTCTATCATGATTTGCGACTTGCTGCCAGAACAAAACGTATGGAAAATTGGGGTATCGTGTTATTCTTTTTTTAGTGTTATATGTTTCAAAATTTTACATTCATGTTTACTTTTGTTTTTGATAGACAACTAAAGTTCTAAAGTTTTGCTGCTGCATCGTGTAGAACTCTGTAAATGGAAGTGTGCCCAAAATTTCATACCTGTGGTTAGTGTTGAATGAAAAGATTAAAGTGAATACAATATTCTTTAGAGATTCAATTGGTGTCCCTGATTCTATGTTGCTCTTATTTGGCGGGAACATATCCAAAGGTGGAATGGTAAGTTCCTACTATGTTTTTTCATCACGTCTTCCCTCGATGAGCTCTTTATTATTTATACCTGTTAATTCCTTTTGACTACTCATTGTGCTTTGACATATGGTGAACATACGGTTCTTTTGACAGGATGGTCACCTAAAAATGTTGGGTATCTGGTATTTTTCATGAAACCAGAATAAGCCAAAACTTACTCAACTTTAAAGAGGGAACTGGGGGAATTGATATAGAAAAAAGTAAGTCAAAGTTTAGGTGCCCTTATCTGCTTGTGTGCTTTTGTTTCTAAAATCCTACCATTTTGAATTCTGATAAATAATTTTTCCAGGTGCTACAATGCAATTTAACACAAGTTCTTTTCTTGATTGGAAGTGTAAATAAGGTCAGAATTAGTTGAATATTCTACCAACAATACATATTGTGTCATCTAAAATAATTCCTCATCATGAACATTGATCATAAAAGGTGCTTAAAGTGTGTTTCTAAGAATGCCCTTTGTTCATAAGTGTGTTTTGTTGTTTCGCCGACATTTCCCAGTAGTTGGAACATGGATTCGCCGGCATAATCCACATTTACACCAACATGTAAATTGTCATATTTCTTGAGTTTATTTTAAATCATTACAATTCATTTTTTATACTTAGCATAATCTTCTAAGCAGTACACTTCCATGTACTTTATAGTATTTTATAATGAAGTTGCTTGAAAAGTGTTGTCAAGCCACCATTTCATTAAACCATCTCACTCTATTTTCTACACTTTTCACTTTTATGATATGATTCTGACTTTATTTTTCATGCAGAGCTGAATGTGATTCTTCAATGCAGTCATTATATGCCTATAGAAAGTCTTATGGAAAGCTGAATGCGATAGAAACATGTATTCAAACTAAATACTCTTTAGTTTAGTTACTTTTTCAAATACAAGTTTGCCTACTTAGACTGTAGTATTATTTTTTTAAGCCAATAGACATATTCCTTCTGTTTTCAGTTTTCTTGGTCTTCTACTCTGTCAGTTTCAAGTAGCTGAATTTCTTGATCTTTCTCATGTTTGTACTTTTTAATGACTTTCCTTTGTAATGCATTTCTACTTTCTGCCGAGATTGTTTTGCCTTTGGATATCTAGGAAAGTGATGTTTAAGTGCATTTGATGTTTTGGTTTTTAATACTATTCATAATTCTATATTTGTTTATAACTTTTGCTGTCTTGTGTGTGTTTTTATACTTATGTTTTATATGCTGCCTAGCTCTAAATATATGAGATGCTGAGTTTATGATGCTATGAGGCTTTATTATACAATAGTGCTTTACCTTCTTGGAATCTATACTATATCAATTAGGTTAAAACTGTAATTTGCCATGGAAAAAGAATAATATATACAAATTAACCATACAAGTTGCATAAGTTATATTGAAAACTCATCTCTGAAATTATTTCTAAACAGAATGTCTTTGAAGACTTTTATATGAATTTTATCTGGATCATTAAATTTTCCAAATAATTACAAGTCATGCTAGGAAAACAGTGTATATTTAGATAAAAATTATGGATTCTGAGGATGTCAACATAATCCAAAAAAGCTTAATTTCCAATTTGTGAGCATTAATATTTATTTGTTCTGACTTCTAAATAGGATGCCATGGATTATAATTGTATATCTCAGTGTCTATTATTTGATCACTGTTAATGGCTTATACTTATTCGAACGATGTTGGTTATACATATTCGAGCGGTGTTGGCATTCCCAATTTTGAAACAATCTGGTGACATTTCTATATCAAATAGAATTGGGATGTTCGTGTCAAGCAAAAAACCAGATTATTTAGCAGATATGATGAATATTTGTTTTGTTGCAGATAACATTTGAGCTGATAGTAAAAGCTGTGAGGATTGAATTGTACTTCTTCTATGTTATAAAAAAAAGCCACGTTCCTTCAAATTTCCAACAAGATGTGTACTTCATTTGTATTATCAAATTAATAAGAAATCTCACCCAATAAAGCCTAGATAGTCATGTCAGCCATAAATATGGAAGCACTGAAACTAAGAAAGATAATATGATAAAAAAACCAGTAAAACATATGGTTAAATTGGGCTTTAATGTCCTCTATTATATTGAGATACATGTGAGGTTTTACTTTCAATTGTAAAATATTTATCTTTATTCTTGCTGTTTTTAGCTACGCAACCCATTGGAAGCTATTCTCATTGATGTTGAAGCTTCACTTTTTGTGGTTGCTTACATTGCAATTTCATTGGGCCTGACTTATGTGACTTCTTGCAATAAAGAAGTTGCTGAAACACTCATATCTAAAAGTTTCTCTACCAATTTGAAATAACGTTTCCTTTGTAGGAATTAATAACTTTCTGTTAAAGTTAGTCACTCATATCTATTGATTTTTTAAAAAAAATTATAAGATATTAAATGAATAAATTAAGGATTATTTCATATTTATATTAATTAATAACATTATAACAATATGGAGATTTTTACATTTACAAAACAATCTACTAAGCCTTTTCCACTAAGGTGTATAGAAATTTTTACGAACTTTCAAACTTTTGGAAAGTTAATTGACCTTAATAAATTTTTAAAGTTACACTCTGTCTATAGGATAAGATTATTCCTCCGTGGTTAATTAGTAACATAATAATTAAAATTGTTAAATTCATCAATTACATTAATTTTCTCACAAAGTTTTAATCGGTTAAATCACTCTAGCAAAATAAATTGAAAATAATTACAGGATGTAGACCAAAAAATAAAAGATAGAATTAATTTTATTCAATTACAATAGAATAATCTAAAATATATATGAATTTACCCGACGGACGCACGAGTCTTCTACCACCATAATATCTTTCTTCGGACATTAATTCATTTTTATTCGGACATTCAGTATTTTTACGGGTCACTACCACCATAATACATTTCTTAGGTAAATTTTATCACTGAAACTCACTACTTTCACGGGTCGCTATCATCATAATACCTTTTCTATTATTTATTTTCTATTCTTTTTGGATTTCTTTGGTACACTTCAATCTAAGATGTCATATACAATCGAAGTTCTTTAGAAGACACTATTTGTCTATTACATTTCCAACTTTTTTTTATTTTTAAAATAGCTACTATATATAGCTTCATTACATCTATATTATTTTTTATGATTCTTAAATTAACATTTTTCATTCGAGTTTTTAAATTTCTTTTTATGCGTTTATAATAAATTATTCATCTTAAGATTTTAATTATCCGTGCGGACGCACGGGTCTTCTACTAGTATTTTTCAATATCGTGTGCTCTAGTGGTGAATTTTTGAATCTTGAAAGTTTGAATTTTGCTAGGTGTAAATTGTTTTTTTTTTTTATAAAATTTATCTTGTGAAAATTTAGAAAGTAATAAATTCTTTTTCTGAATTACTATTCGTTAGTATAATGTTAGGAATGACAATCGGTAAGGTTTGGACAGAGTATTATAGTATTCGTCTTCATACCCACGGTTTGAAAAAATCCCCGTATCCGAGCTCATATCCACATGAGCATAATGTTCATACCCATACTCATACTCATAACTTAAGGGTACCTCAATACTCATATGTGTACCGTTTATTCGCGTTGTACTAAAATTAAATCGATTAATTACAAAATATCATATAATTTTAAGTTTTTAATAATATTAAAAAAACATTATGGATTTTATTGTTGAATTAAGAAATAAATAAACACTAAAATGTGTAATAGTTATAGTGAAATATTTTTTTTAAATTAATAAACATGCATTTTTACAAATGATATTATATAAATATATAGTGCGGGTATGATGCATGGTGGATAGTAACACATCGTACCCGCACTCATACTGATTTATTTTAATGAGTAATTACATGTATCTATATTCATTTTAGGTGTTTTTATCCTATCCGTTCTAGATATTTTTTGCAGATAGGCAATAGATATGAATCAAATTGTCATCCATGTCTATTTGTGGTGACTAAATAGATGATACTTGGTCTGTGTTAAGGTACGCAATAGGGTTTAAGGATCTACTATATAAAAGGTGAATGTTTTACTTTTGAGTTTGATTTATTGAAAAAATGACCGAAAGGAATTATCCTATTATATTGAAATTAGGATAAATCAAATGAATACTTTAGTTATATGTTGAGAAAGTCTTATTCCACTCCCTTATTACTTGATAAGACTCAAACACATTTGCTAGTGTTGTCTGGATTTTGTTGATTGTGAGGGAGGGGGTGCCTCTTATCCTTCAACTTGGACAGTACAATTTGCTTAAATGCAAAAGAAAGTGATATGATGAAAATATACAAAGTTTAAAGATCAATATGTGAAATAGTCCAATATTCAGTTGTGTATTTTTTGCATATTTTACTGACAAAAATAGAGAAATAATTTAAAGATAGAGAAATAATTTAAATGCTACTTGAACATATGTAATTTTAGACATAACAATTAAAACTTTTTGAAATCCAAAGGGCATTCTCACTTAAAAATACAATATTTATTCTCCAATGTTCTTTTTTATATTTCAAATTGTAGTTTGCCAAAAGTATAATTCCTGAATGGTTTAAATGCTATTTTATAGAATGGCGTAGTTAAAGATAAATGGAAGATATCTATTTCATTTAATTTTTTTTTTTTTTACAATGAGTAAATGGGTGAAGCATTGAGTTGTACATAGTAAAAAAAAAAAAAAAAGAAGGATGTATTGAAATACTAGATATTATATATTTTTAATAGAGGACTACGTTGATGAAGCGAATTAAAAACAATTAAATTGATTGACAGTAGGTATTCTTCTGTAAGTTTGTTCTTTAGTAATCTATATTTCAATTTATTAATATATCTGAAAATATTAAAAAGATCTTATAAATAGATGACAAAGGAAAGTATTAATAAAGTCTTGATATTTAAATTTGTTGTTCTTTCATTCTTGCGAGGTATATTTTTTCTCTGTCTCAAAGCCTTAATCTTTTTTTAGAATTTAAGGGAGTCGTTGTCTTTATTGGATAAGATTAAATATATTGGATAAGGAGCATCAACATGTAATTAGAGATGAGTCCATCTCATTTAGATTTATCATACAAAAACCTGTAAAAAAAGTAAAATAGGATGGGGGCACGAATAACATAGTTTTTTTTTTAAATCAAAAAGAAGATATTATAAATCAAAAAAGAGAAATACAAGGATCATAAGGGGACCAAACCAAAACCCCTTAGGTATAAATTCTATGCCTTGGGGTACCCAACTTGTCAAGTAAGAAATCTCTTTGAATATTTTCATGAACATAATTAAATAACCTATAAGACTTATAATACAAACCAAGATTAGTCAAGGAATCAGCACAAAAATTGGCTTCTCTATATATGTGTGTTACCATGAAGTTGATTTTGATCGTGTAGTTCCAACGCACTAGCCAACGAGAATGAAGTTTCCAAGGCACAAGCGAGCAATTCTTGAAGGCATTCACAACATACATACAATCTGTTTCTATCCAAAGATTACTAATGTTCCTTCTCTTAGCCTCCTCAATAGCCAATATTGCGGCCATGAGTTCAGCAAAATCAGGGCCCTCCGAGCCAATAAAATCACATAAGCTAAAAATGTGATTTGCTTGATGATCACGGCACAACACTCCACAGGCAGCCTCACTATGAGAAGAAACCCCATCAGCGTTGCATTTCAACCAGCCAGCAATAGGAGGAGACCATAAAACCTCTTTAGTAGTAATCTGCTTCTTGGAGTGAATAGAGACTCCAAGACTCTTAAGCATCACAAATTTTTTTATATCCGAGTTTGAGACCCTGTTAGTGTTATTCCCAGCAATTTTAGCATGAGCAGTGACATTTCCCACACATGTTTTCCAATTTGCAACCATATCTTCAAACTTGTTTTTGTTCCTTATGGTCCAAATTTGTTGGAAAATGCAAGCAATGCTTGCCTGTAGCACTGCCTTAGATTGAGGGCACCAAGGCTGCATCAAGATCTTTCTACAATCCTCCAAACAATTGATAGGCCTGCAGAATTGGGAAATGCCAGCAAACCAATTCCAGATACGCTTCGCAAAACTACACTCAAAGAACAAGTGGGATGAAGATTCACAGCAAGTGAAACAAAGGCTGCATAGAGAAGGAAAGGAGAATCCTCTGATTTTTAGGTTTTCATCATTTGGAAGTTTATTGTGGATGAACCTCCAAACAATCATTGAATGAGACGGAGGTGTATCAATGTCTCACGGAAAGGATCTCCAAGTAGCACAAGGTTTAGGATTCACAACAGTATTAAAGGCTTCGTTGAGAGTTAGCTGCCCAGCTTTAGATGACTTCCAAACAAAACAGTCATCAATATCTTCATCAGTGATGGAAATATTGGCTAAAAGAAGAAGCAGAGTTAGAAGGGCTTGAAGAATATTGGGTTTAATGTACCATGCCTGATCAATCCACCAGTCTCTAACCATAGTGTTGAGGGCAGCGTGATATTTAGAGTTTATGTGAAAAGTATTAACCAAGGGCTCCCCTAACCAGTTGTCAATCCAGAAGTTCACCCTCCTACCACTTCCAACATTCCACATGCAGTTCTCCATAACAGTTTCATAAGCCTCCTTAATCCCATGCCAAATAGAGGATTTGATTGCATATTTGACGGTTCTCCCATTTCTCAAGACTCTAGCCTTCAGCACTTTAGACCAGTTTTGCTTATCATTCATAAAATTCCAGCATAAATGAATGTTGGTTGCATGATTGTAGTCTTGTAGAGAAAGAATACCCAAGCCTCCTTCATTGTTATGCTTACAACAGGTTTTCCAAGCCATAGTGACAATGTTTTTCTTCTCAGTGCTGCCTGCACGAATAACATAGTTAAGAGTACATATTTATAATTTAAATCCATCCTGCAAAAAAATAAGGATGGTGGGACGGATCTATGGACATTAATATTTTAAATTTTAAGTCTACAAAATATTATGGAACAAACACATTTGAGAGAGCAGACAAAACAGACATCTTCAACGGTCAGAATATGTTTTACCACTCTTACATGTAAATGTATTTGACACTCTGTTTTCTATCAAAGTTTTAAAATATTAAATATACGAGTCTTTTCAACTTCAACGCTTTAACATATTACACAAATTATCCCTCAAGTGTGAGATTCCCATCGTCCTTGATCCAGCACCAAAAGTCTCTCTCACTCCTCTGTAGAGTGTATTAAAGTTTGACCTAACTCATCCTTATAAAACCGGTTAGTAAAGTGAGGAGTGTCCCTCTATATATATTCTTTTTAATGCTCTATCGCCAACCAATGTGGGACTTTAGAATCTTCCTAATACATCCCCTCACGCTCAGCACTCTTTTTAGGCTTGGTGCGTGGATATTAACGGTACGCAGCCCATGGTCCGATCGATAGGCTCTGATACCATATTAAAGTTTGACCTAACTCATCCTTACGAAACCGGTTAGTAAAGTGAGGAGTGTCCCTCTATATATATTCTTTTTAATGCTCTATCGGCAACCAATGTGGGATTTTAGGATCTTCCTAATAAAGTGGAACAGAGCCTTAAAACTACTATAAATAACTAAGCACCTTTAAAAAAAATTGTTAAAATGTAGTGTCCAGCTCATCTATTTAATTGCTCTTAGCTTAATGTATCGATATATGTCAATAGCGAATCTAACTCAATAGTGAAGACTCATCTTGATGTTCAACATTTTTTTAGGATTTAGATTTTATTTGTATCTATGCGCCTTGAAATTAATTAGCATGCTGCATGCCACAATCATACCCCATCATGATGTAATTACGGGTGGACAAAATAAACAGGATAATTATTTTTGTACTGTTTTATACTAAATAAAGTTTGGGAGAGCAAATATGAGACAATTCATTTGGCATATGCTATCCGATAATTGTAGTGCTTCTAGCCACTTATTGATAACGCTTTTGACGAAATGGTCAGACATGCTAAGCTCTGGAATGACATTCTTCCATATCATGCTAGCATACAGCTCTAAGGCTTTATCAACCTTACTTGCATGTGACACACTTGTTAATACTATTTTCAGAGTAGAACACAAAAATAATGAAACAATAGAACTTTCAAACAGACCTTCTTGAGTAATTGGCACAACAATAGTTAATTAAGGCTCGGACATCATGTGAATGAACTTTTATATAATCAACATAGACCCAATTCTCTTTCTCCATGGTTGACGAAGACAGTTTGTAAAGAACAACCTGCATAATAGAAATAAATGTGTTTTGTTTATTAAGAGAATAAGTTATGTTTTTCTATTTCAAATAAAATGTGTAGCTTTTTCAATGATAGATCTTCAAATTATATAATTGAATATTGACCATGTGATTATTGTTACAATGGCTACAATAAGAAAATAAGGGAATGGAAAGGAAACACATCAGAACTACACTTGAAAAACGCAACAGGGGTACTCAAATGCTAAGTTGTATTTTGGTGTTATTTTAAGGAGGTTTGTAACCCCCACAATATAACACTTTTTTTTGGCAATGTCCAATGTTGACTTTAAGTGACGTGGCATCTCACATGGCGTGCTATGTCAGCTTCCGTTAAATCAAATAGACGGAAGGGACCAAAATTAAAGACGGAAAATTTTAAGAGAATCATTCTTTAAAGGAAAATTTTATAAGAACTAAAACTATATTTTGGATTTTTTATAGGAACGAAAAACATATTTATCTCTATATATTAACTACTAGTATTTTCAGTTATTGGGATCCGTACTTATTTCTCTTCTTTAACTACTTTTTTCTCTTCTTTAAAGAAATGGATTCAACTTTTCTTACACTTTAGAAGTGTCTATATTAGGAGAAAAATTGGAGTGTATTTTTCTGGGCAAAAAGATATAATATATTTTTTCTCTATATAGTAGTAATTTTATGAAATCATGTGTAGTTTCTAAAAATTAATACTTGTGTTAAAAACTATGCTTTTGTCTTTAAATATTAATTTAAAACGACATAAAAATTGTATTTTCTCCTCAAACATGGTTTTAAAATGAATTTGAAGGGTGAGAAAATAAGTTCCCAGTGTCTCTGGACTCTGGAGCCCATTAGGAAAATGAATTGAGAAAAGGATATGGGCTACATTAAACACAACATGAAAACAATAAGAAACTTTAGTCCTCATACTCTTATAATTGTATCTTCACCTCTACGGAAAATTCATTTTATCCTTTTGTTCATTTAACTTCACCATTATAAAAAAATTTGATAAATTTATTTTAGAACTGAATAAATTTTTGAAAAAACTTAGAGTTAAGTTTTTTGGTAATAAAAATTGTACTCTGCGTATAACATGTAAGAAAGTTTTTTTAAGCTTAACTGTGCCTAACACAAAATTCTTTGAATAACTATAAAAAATTTACCTACTGCATGAAGTTCTTTGAACATTTAATCACAGTTTTGAACATTTAATCACAATTAAATTGTGAATTTATTCAATTTAAAACTAGTTCAACTCATAACTAAGATGATTTGCACAAGGTCGTCTTTGAGGGTGTGCAAGGCGACCTACAACGCAGGACCTCACACTTTTTTATGTTTAAGTTATGGCAAAAATGACCCCTGATTACATATTCCACTGCTAATTTACGTTTAAATAGGACCCTTAAAAAAATTCATGATTTAACTGAAGATAACTTCAACTTCTTACACAGGACCTCTCAAAAGTTTGAGATGGCTCCGGATTCGTAAACAAAAATAAATGGTCGCTTGCAAATGATAATAGATGTTAAAAAGAGAAAGATGTTGTGAATTCAACTTCTCATATTAATAAAATATTTGAATTTAATATTGCAATGAATTGTTATAATTCAATTAATTAATATAATTTTCTTAATATATTATCTGTATTCGACAACTATATTATTATTTATACAATTCAATTTATTAATATAATTCTTATTTCATTTATTATCTGTATGTATTCTCTCCTCAGTAGTGTCTCATACACTAACACTTTCTTCTTTCTCACTAAATACCATTTATATTCCATAATTTCTCAAATAATTATTTTCACTTAAAAATTCAAATTATTATTATTATTATTATTATTATTATTATTATTATTATTATTATTATTATTATTATTATTATTATTATTAGAGTTTAAAGGTAGTGCACTGACAGTGTAAACAAACTTTACACATACATCCAATCAAAGTCCTTACACTTGTCATGTCATATTAATTTTTTAAAATTAAAATTGTGTTTTAATTGGATGCATGGTTGTGATTGGTTGACAGTGTAAAAATATTTTACACTGGCAGTGCATATCCCTTTTTCTCTTATTATTATTATTATTATTATTATTATTATTATTATTATTATTATTATTATTATTATTATTATTAGACTCTTCTTCCAACTCCGTTCTCATATGGTTTTTTTTTCAAATTTTATAAACTTCTAATTAATTCCAATATTTTTCAAATAAAAAAACAAAATTAATAACACTAAATTTAAGAAAAACTATCAATATACACAAAAATTAAATTATAAAAAGAAATAAAATTTGAATAATTCCGGGGTATTACAATATCTGTCATAATAATTTTTCTTGTGCCTGTGGCTGTTAGGATACTTCTTCTTCCAATTCTCATATAGGTGTTTAACACACAGCATGTGTTCTACATCCTGGACAAGGTTAGCAATAGGTGCTACCAAGACGAGGGTGCGTCGTGAGAGACGACATTCCACCGCTGCTTGACATTGAAATGGAAATTAGGATTTCAATTTGGTACATTCCTTTAGTTTCATTAAAGGATTCAAAATTCATGATATTACCTAGATGGTTTTAGCTTTGTCTCCCTTTAGTGTGAATTTTTATCAATTTGTCTTCTTCCTTCTCATATCTCTGTTTCTCACCTCGTCTTCTTCCTTCCCTTCTGTTTGTTTCTCAATTTGTTAAAATGGTGAGAAGAATAGGGCTGAGTTTTATTTATAAAATTTCATTAGGTATTAATAATTTAACAAAAATAATTAATTGTTTTAATTTAATTAAAAAATGACTTGACAAATGAAAAACTTATTTGTCTCATACCACATCATCATAAGTGTCCCACATACTAAAAAAATTATACTTTGGCGTTTTTTCGGACCAAAATTTTAGATGGGGAACAAAAATTGTTTAAAAATATAATTTAACCTTAAATTTTGTTCTGTTTGGAACCAGAATTATATATGATTGGGTGATGTTGAATCTCGAATAGGTGGTATTGATCTCCGGGATGGTGGCACGGAGTGGGCCTGCAAGAATCAACACTCCAATGTCCAAGCCAATTCTAGATTCAGGATGAGAGTAATGAAAAGTGGAGATCATATAGTGTATATTGCTTTATGTGTGAACTAACTTTATATCTTTGGTTAAGTGGAGTGCATTTGAGATGAATTAGGGCTCAGTTACTTGGGCTTTTGGCCAGCCAAAACAGTTGCCCCAAGACTTTATTGGTCGCTAAGAGAGTCGAGGAACCTCATTAAAAGCATTTCCACCACTGAAATGTTTGGTTGCTTCCTTCTAACATGTGGCCTGATGTGACTAGCTAGAGCAAGGCACTGCTTATAGTGCACTTGAGTTTGCTTATATCTCCAAGTAGAAATCCATTTGTTGATCTCGTAACTCCTCTTCCTCGCTAATTTAGGTCGTTCACTCATCTTCGCCAATAAGTAGAATGAGTTTGACATTGAGGATACTTTTCACAATTCTTATCATTCGAGTTCCTTCATAGTCATTATTATAAGTAAATGTCTTTGTCTCTTACTTCTTGAGAGAATTTATCAGAGCGATTGTAGTTCTTTGATAAAAGTATTTGCCTTTCTCCATTACTCGCATTCACCGAGTATCCTTCTCAACTCAAGCATTTACCTTTGGCGTTTCATGTTTTCTAGTCAAGATGAGTGATAACCTTATTCATATAATCAGGGACTTTAAGAGAAAAGTTTATTCCTTTGCAGGAATGGGGGTATCCCCTGATTCTCATTTACCTCTTCTGCTACTCAGGATACTCGGGTTGTTGAGTTGGAGTCCTTCCTTGAAGTGGAGAAAAAATGGCGTCAATAAGCTTTTGATGTTGTTTCTAAGATGACCTGCGGCATGGAGGAGGACCGGGAGACACTTTGGTAGGATCAAAGGCCCAAAAGGCTCTTTTAAGGGCGGGTGGTCGGTCTGAGGGAGAAGTTCCATTGTTCTCTCCAGTAAATAGTGCAGGGCGTGCTCGGGGTTTGTGATCAAGTCATGGAATGAGCAAAAGGATTTTATCTCGGAGTCACCATTCTTGTTGAAGGGTTGGACCTCTTCAAGGATGCTTCAGAAATGGATTCCCGAGGTGATCCAGGCGCTTCAGCATTGGGTGCTGCTACTTGATTACTTCTCCTTTTCTTTATATTGTTATTTTTTTCTCGTAAGATTTTCCATGTTGTTGTGCTTTGGTTTTGAAAATTAATATTTATAAAAATATTTTTACCTCAGTGAGTTTTAGCATTATTTAACTTTTAGTCCTAAATATGTATTTGGCTCCGCTTTATCGTTGTGTTACACTTCTGATTGGTTACAAGTTATTGTCACGTCAGGGCTTGCTTGTTATCCCTGCAATGTGAATCTTGTTTGCCTACCGGGCGATTTAGCTTTGTTTTCCTAAAGGGCGTTATAGAAATTTACCAATGGGATTGGAGTTTGCATTGTGGCAAATTCTATGTGTTGTCTGCTTGAATGTGAGAACCCTTACGGCTTGTCTTTAGGAGGAAAAGATGTGCCTCATTGAGTTGAGGTACTTTATGTGCTCTTTGAAATCAGTAGTCTCAATTGAAAATTTGTGGTTACCAGCTCTGATAGAAAAGAGTTATTATGATAAGTCCATATTACTAGGAACCATCCTCAACCAAAGGTAAGGTTCTTGTCCCTACCCCCAGGCTGGCTAGGTTCGAGGTGGACGCCTCTAGGCTCCACCGCATGCGCTCTTGGAGTGGCTAGTTCCGAAAAGGGGGTGCGCCAGCTACGTTGAGAATAATTCTTATGAGATGTGAAGCCTATCTTTAAAGACCGACTCACGACATCCTGCACGAAACATCAAATATTCTTAGGGATTGCAACATTTAACAATTAGGATATCAATTATCAAAATCGAGCAACAACTTTACAAAATATCTAACTATTAAAAGTATAAGTAAGGATAAAGTGTCCTCCTTTCTATCATATTTTCTTCAAATGGTTGGGGCGTTAGCGCACCTTAGATGCCTCAGGGTCTTCATACCTGACAGGAACCACAAGACAGTCGGCTTCCTTGAGGACGTTGCTTGTTTACAATCGCTGGTACTCTAAAGCCGCATAATTGTCTCTTTGAATAGTTCAATGTGATACCTTTTAATCAATAGGGTGACAACATCATAACTCCTTCTTACTTTGGTGCAAATACTAGCCATGATCCTTCGATGTGTGATTGACGATATGCTTATAGGAGACATGGGGTTTGTCTTCTGGCGCACAGTCGGATTCTACTTTTTTACACTTTCAGCGCATCTCCATTAAATCCATAAATATTATATTATAAATATTTTGCGTTACATATTTAGACTAAAATAAAATATAATTAAAAAATTATTATAAAAAAAGAAAATATAAATAAATCAAGTTTCTTCTTTAAAAAGTTAAAATGTATTTTAAAAATAAATTATCAATTTTTTCATCTCTAAAATAGTTTTCAAAAATAAAATTATCAAACATATTTTTTTTCTTTAAAACAATTTTTTAAAATTGACTTATAAATAATTTTTAAAATTGAAAATCAAAACTCATTCACACAAACCCTTTAAAATTGATCTTGTCAATAATATAAATTATATTTATTTTATTTAAATCA
This sequence comes from Vicia villosa, assembly GCF_029867415.1. Lineage (NCBI taxonomy): Eukaryota > Viridiplantae > Streptophyta > Magnoliopsida > Fabales > Fabaceae > Vicia > Vicia villosa. Next base: position 164,674,403 of record NC_081184.1, on the reverse strand, counting down.
TTTAAAAAATTATTTTATGCCTACGATTGAATTAGGAGAGATTACATTGAATTTGTTTAGACAGAATTACCTGACAGGAACCACAAGACAGTCGGCTTCCTTGAGGACGTTGCTTGTTTACAACCGCGGGTACTCTAAAGCCGCATAATTGTCTCTTTGAATAGTTCAATGTGATACCTTTTAATCAATAGGGTGACAACATCATAACTCCTTCTTACTTTGGTGCAAATACTAGCCAGGATCCTTCGATGTGTGATTGACGATATGCTTATAGGAGACATGGGGTTTGTCTTCTGGCACACGGTCGGATTCTACTTTTTTACACTTTCAGCGCATCTCCATTAAATCCATAAATATTATATTATAAATATTTTGCGTTACATATTTAGACTAAAATAAAATATAATTAAAAAATTATTATAAAAAAATAAAATATAAATAAATCAAGTTTCTTCTTTAAAAAGTTAAAATGTATTTTAAAAATAAATTATCAATTTTTTCATCTCTAAAATAGTTTTCAAAAATAAAATTATCAAACATATTTTTTTCTTTAAAACAATTTTTTAAAATTGATTTATAAATAATTTTTAAAATTGAAAATCAAAACTCATTCACACAAACCCTTTAAAATTGATCTTGTCAATAATATAAATTATATTTATTTTATTTAAATCATTTAAAAAAATATTTTATGCCTACGATTGAATTAGGAGAGATTACATTGAATTTGTTTAGACTAAATTTATTGGCACCTCTACTTACCACGTACTAAATCATTGGTGGCTTGAAAACGAATGCATAATGTTATTGCAACAGATGGCAATTTGATTCAAAGAAGAATGCATACGGTCTTGAAGTGCTCTCTCTATAATTATGATGTACTAACTGCATATCACTTATTTCTTATATGCATATACACTTTATTTTTTTTAGCAATAGATGAAACAATTGTTTGGCATAAACATAGATGAAGCTAGTTAGAAAAGCTTATTCAAACCTGTTGGTAGAAGTTGGAGCTCTCAAATTCACAATCTGGTCATGACTCTCATCATACTAATTATTTGGAAAACTTAGCATACAAGAAATGATATCAGATTTCAAAATGGTAAAATTTCACTTTGATATAGACATCCTTCATGTTAAATAATTGGTCTATATAACATCTACTTCTTTCAAGGGAACATGTATTGTTCATTTCACTAGTTTACAATTATTAAATATTTTGACTTCAAATATCGACCTTCTATTGCACCTAGAATCATACGAGTTAATTGGTGTTTTCTTAGTTAAAATTGGATTAGGTGCAACACGAATGTAACTTCAAGAGGAAACTCTAGAATATCAACTTGTGGTAGCATATTTAGGGATAATTTAGGAACATTCTTGGGAGTTTTTCAGCTTACACCTCTTTTCAAGCTGAATTGTATGAAATTGTGTTTGTTATCAAACATGCTAACATGAAAAATTGGAGAAATCTTTTGCTTGAAACCGATTCAATGAAGGTCATTCATTTATTTTCTAATGTGAATATTGTTTTTTGACATCTTTTAATTAAATGAAACAATACTTTACGCACTATATGCTTTTTTAGATTCAATATTTCTCACATAAATGAGCCGATGTTTTTTTGTTGTTGTTGATTGTGACACTTGGTAGAATTCACTTTTTATCTGTGAATTTGAAATTTATTTTAGAGATAGATTGAGTTTGTTCTACTATTGTTTTTGTTAACTTTGTAATATGTTAGGTTTTATGTCTCATCCTTTTTATTTAATAAATTATACTTATTAAAAAAAATTAATTTTATATTTCAAAAAACTCGTATAACACAAATATAACATTTTTTTTTATAAAATACCTTTCACTTTAATTTTTTTTTTAAACTTATAAAAAGTTAAAATAGTAAAAATATAATCTCCTAATTGATTCACCTTACTTCAATCAAATGTTACCAAGTATCAAGTTCATATTTGATACTTTTAAAATTTTCACTTTTTCCTCCACTTCTCACTCTTTCATTCACCATCTGATTCTTCTTTCTCTTTTCATTTTATTATTTTACCTTTTCTACCTAATTATTTTATCTTCTCCTAATTATTTTTAATATATTAAAATATTTAATTATAGTATATGATTATCATATTAAATGTTTATTGGTGTATGAATGTATAAATGTTAATATTTTAATTTGTTTATATGATAAATTTAATTAATTTTATTATTTACTTATTATTATTATTAAAAATATTAATTAATCTATTTTTAAATTTTAATAAATTAAAATTTTATTTTATGAAATTGAATGATACTTAATAGTTCTACACACAATTAACTTTCCATTTAATAAATCACTACTAAAAAAATTTCTATTCTATTTTAATTAATAATTTTCAATGCTCGAGATACAAAAAATTTATTTTCAAATGTTAAAATTTATCTTTTTTTCACATATCACTATTAATAAATTAATTTTTTATTTTAATTAAAAATTCTCTTTATTTGAGACATAAAATTCTTATTTTTAAATGTCAAAATTTCTTTTTTTCTTATTTATCATTATCAGTAAAATATCTATTTTATTTAATTATCTTTATTTGAGGCACAAAATTCTTATTTTATATGTCGAAATTTCACTTTTTCTCACCGGTTACCATTAACACAATACTTATTTTATTTTAATTAACAATTGTCTTTATTTGAGACACAAATTTCTTATTTTTAAATGTCAAATTTTTTTTCACGAACTACTATCAGTAAATACCTATTTTATTTTAATTAATAATTTTTGTATATAAGACTTGATACCTATTTTATTTTAATTAATAATTTTTTTATATAAGACAAAAAGTTCTTATCTTTAAATGTCAAAATTTTTATTTTTTTCATTTCATGAGTTTTTTTTTTTTACAATTATTTGAGACAGTTAAATTATATTATTATTATTCATTTTATAATTAAAAAATCTTTTTAAATTTATAAATATATTTAAATAAAATTTATATCGACGCACGACTATCTATAATATAAGAAAAGTTGTTGATCTCGAAATCACAAAATTGCCCTTGTGTTATCTTAGTATAAATTAATAATTTGAGGGCAAAAAATGTCTTTTGCTGATTTATTTCAACTCACTTTTCACTTTTTCACTTTTCACTTTTCACTTTTTCACTTTTAATTTTTTATTACTTTATTATTATTATTTCTAATAAATTATTAATCAAAGTATCACAATAAATTATTTTTTAATAAAAAGATTATTATGATCATTTTAAATAATTTTTAATTTACATTTAAAATAGTATTTAATTTTTAAAAATTAACTTTAGTAATTGAATATTAATAACGAAGAAATATATTTTGAAACAATTTTTATTTTAAAATACAATATTTTTTAAGAAAATAATAATAATTTTAGTTTAAAAAAATTATTTCAATTAAAATGAACTTAAAAACATACTTGAAAAAGTATTTTATTGGATAAAATACAAAAATGTGTGTCACTTATCATTAAATATAATTTATATGATTCAAAATATTATTAAATTAATATATTTCATTAATGAAGTTTATACAATTAAAATAATATTTTCACAATTAAATATTAGAAAAATTATTTGTTATTGATGTCATTTCACAAATATAAAATATCAATGTAAATAGGAGAAATAAATAAATATATATATATATATATATATATATATATATATATATATATATATATATATATATATATATATATATACATCCACGGGAAAAAAAGTGTATTATTTATTCAATTGTAACATATTACTATTATTTATAGTCAAATTCTATTTGTGTCAAATTTTATTGAATCAGATATTTTTGTAAATGATATTTAAACAAAAATAATATTTGTATACTGGAAAAAATCTATTATTGTCCTAAATATATTTATATACAAAAAATGGTATTTATGATAAAAAAAATTATTCAAAAAAGTTATACGGGAAAAAAATTATTATTGATCTAAATATTTTTATATAAACGATACCTAAATATAAATAATATTTGTATATGGGAAAAATCTATTAATGATCTAAATATTTTTATATATGAAAAATAATATTTATGATCCAAAAAATTTTATTCACAAAAGGTATACGGGAAAAAAAACTATTATTGATCTAAATACTTTTATAGACGAAAATTTACAATTGATTCAGATATTTTTGTAAACGATACCTAAACATAAATAATATTTGTCGATGGGAAAAATCTATTAATGATCTAAATATTTTTATATATGAAAAATGGTATTTGTGATCCAAAAAATTTTGATTCAAAAATAGTATACGGAAAAAAAATCTATTATTAATTTAAATATTTTTATATACGAAAATTTACTATTGATCCAGATATTTTTCTAAATGATACATAAATATAAATAATACTTGTATACGGGAAAAAATCTATTATTAATCTAAATATCTTTATATACAAAAAAATGTTATTTATGATTTAAAAATTTTGATTTAAATGTTAATTTAAAATAAATATATTAGGTAAACAAATACGCGTATCAAACGAGAACCCGTGAGTATGCACGGGTTTGTTACTAGTGAAACTAGAAAGTAATGAAAAAGTTAGATGAATTGAGATATATATAAAAGACAATTTTATTAGAAAAAGTATAGCAAAAAGTTCATTGAATTTCTTAAAGTGATAAATAATTCAAGAAAAATAAATAAAGCAAAAAGGAGCTTTTTGTAACGAAACAGACTGAGTATAAAAAAGCTTAGCTGGCTCCTGTAGACTGTTATTACTCTCGTGGTGACTGGTACAAACAATCGCCTATTGACGAAGCAGTTTCTGATTTCCACCGGATCTTCTCCCAAAATGAACGACGAAGATGTCTCCAGTCAAATCCACCAGATGGTGAGGTTTATCCAACAAGAAGCCGAAGAAAAAGCCACCGAGATCTCTGCTTCTGCTGAAGAGGTAACGCCATTTCTCCTATCAATCTATTTTCTCGATCGCAATTCGCAATCACATTCATCTCTACTCTGGTTTTTCTTCGTGTAGGAATTCAATATCGAGAAGCTTCAGTTGGTTGAAGCCGAGAAGAAGAAGATCAGACAGGAATATGAACGCAAAGAGCGCCAAGTTGAAATTCGAAAGAAAATGTAATTTTCGATATCATTTCTTTGCTGTTTTTCTCGCTTATAATTCGAATTTCTAATGGTTTTTTATCATGTTGAGTTTTGTTTGTTGAAATTTGGAAATGGTTGAATTTGAATTCTGGTTATCTTTCCGATCAATCACAATTTTAATTGTATTTGTTCAGATATGAAATTTACTGGTTAGATCTTGTATTTTGTTCCTTGCGTCTGACTTTTGCTTGATTTCTGAATTCTGAGTTCTGAAATACCGTCGCCTATGAAAAATGAAAAAGGTGTGTGTGGTGTCCGTATGAGTGTCACTGTCCGAAACCAACACCAGACACTCGTGATTAGGTTTAATTTTTCATTTTTTTAAAATTATTATTGGTGTCGATGTGTCAGGATTGAATTGAAGCTTCATATATTCTGATCATTCTACTGAATCCTTGGCATAATATTCGGTTAAATTTATAATTAATATAATTAATAATCAGTGTTAGCTTCATTGAGCTTTAGCTGAATGTAGTTAGAAGTTTAATAGTTTTCTCTCTGGATTTTCCTTTTGGTTTTTGATTTTGAATTAAATCAGTTTCATGTTCAAACCATTGATAAGTATCTGCGGCTAATTACTTGAACTTAGGGTTATATAGTTCCAAAATATGATGAGTGAAATTCCTTTTTTTTTTTTGAGGATTAATTTGTTTCTTGATGTGAATACTGTGGATTTCTGTATTGTTAGTGCTAGTTTATGATGCGGGTACCAGTACGAGATACGACATTTTTAAAAATTTAGTGCTATGCTAGTTGATATATTTTAATTTTTCTTGGTACAATTGTTTGTTGCAGTGACTACTCGATGCAGCTGAATGCTTCTCGGATCAAAGTTCTTCAAGCTCAAGATGACATTGTCACTTCCATGAAAGAAGTTGCTGCCAAGGAACTTTTGAATGTGAGCCATCATCACCGTGTTGAGGATATTTTGCATGTGGGTCATCATGAGTACAGGAACCTTCTAAAAGATCTCATTGTTCAGGTTAGTTAAAATTTAAATATTTTACACCTATTTGTTGTTTGAACTTGCATTTTGTCAAGTATCTTTATCATAGTATGTATTATTGTTTGCACTTTTTGGTAGTGTTGCTGATAGGGAATCGACAATGCTGTTATTTAGTTACTTTGTCTCATTTTTGTATTACATGTAATGATAGCATTTTTGTAGATATAACATGTATATTCATGGAAATTTGAAATGACCTGGTAACTTTGATGAACCTTTCTCACTGTTTGGTAACTATAGCTGCTCTATAGTCGCAGAGGTAGGCATCATTGGCCGATGAGCTGTGTTAACAAAGATCGGCCGTATTCATTGTCTTTTACTTTCGTTTCTCTTTAATCTTCTATATTGGTTGCTGTTCTAACACTTTTAGTATTATTTTATGGACCACCTTCCATGCACAAGTACGTATGTGGACTTGGAGTATAATGTAATAATAAAATTTGTGCATTACAGAGTTTGCTAAGACTGAAAGAACCTTCTGTCCTGTTGAGATGCCGGAAACGTGACGTGCACATGATAGAACATGTGCTGGAAGCAGCTGCAGAGGAGTATGCTGAAAGAGCAGGTGTTGTTCCACCAGAGATTATTGTTGACCATGATGTCTATCTTCCACCTGCACCCAAGCATCACCATACTCATGATCCCTACTGGTAATGTTTATATTTTAGACTTCTACTTAAATATTAAGCAACTGTATGGATCTGTTAATCAGGGCCATGCTTCTTACGCATGTTGTATCTTCTTTCTCTTGATTAATTACACTATATTTGGTTAGAATTTATAAAGGGTTTCAAACCTAAGGTTACCATGCTTTTGTGTTTTTGGTTAATTGAGGATACTGCCTAAAGTTTTATTAGCATGTGTTTGGAAACTTAACTTTTCTCAGTGAAAACGCGAGTCTAGCCAACTATACAATTGTTAGCTTCTATATTTTCACGGTAGAAATGCATTGGAACACGAAAACGGACAACCAACATGCATCCAAATCCAAACACACATTTAGTATGTGTTTGGGAGACTTGATCAAAAGTCAAAACTACTCTACAATTTGTTGCTTCTGATTTTTTGCATTTATTTGACTTAGGATGTGAGAAAGCCTTCTCCAATATCCTTCCAAACATGTTATTAGTTGTGTAGGTGCTTTAATAATAGATATCAGTTTCTGCATACCTGATTATTTGTATGAATATTCAGCTCTGGTGGGGTAGTGTTGGCCTCTCGCGATGGAAAGATTGTTTGTGAAAATACTCTTGATGCGCGACTGGATGTAGTGTTCCGCAAAAAGCTTCCAGAGGTAAAATTTCTTGTGCATAGCTATTCTCATGTTATGTGACTTATTTCTTTTCATTATATACTTTCTGCTCAATTGTTTGTATTGTTGACTTTCACATTATGTTCAACTACAAAGGCAGTTATTTTAACGAAATTTCAACTTTGAAATTGAAATATAAAACTACAGTGTAGTCGTACACAGTGACACACTATGATAGACTACTATGTAGTGTCCACATTGTTTGTTTTCCTTCTCTTTTCATGTGGGGGTGTTGAAAGTGAACTGGTCAGAATCTGATGACTAATGAAGATTCTTGATGTTGCAGATCCGAAAACAACTATTTGGAAAAGTTGCTGTTTGAAGACTTAGATTGCATTCGTGGCCCCTGGAATACTTGTATTCTGCATAGATGTCATTGCTTATGTAAACTGTTACTTTTTTATAGGGCCATTGTTCTCATATCGTTCAGTTTTTATTTACTTAATTTAATTGATGAAAACCTTGATGGTATTTGCCCTGACTAGTTGCAAATAATATATTGGACATTGCTGCCAATATTTGAATATATACTGTTCTCCAATGATGTGTCTGGTGCAAGTATAAAGCTGTTTTTATATCGGAAATTATAGAATAATAAACCATAATTTTCATCTCTTTAATTTAGTGTATATATATATATATATTTTGCTTTTCTCTTTCAAAAACCATCTAGTCCCTTGAGTACTAGGGTCCAACAACGGCCCTCACGAAATTGTGAAATATGCACTGAAATTCTTTTGAGACAAATCTATCTAAAATTTTCACATTTACGAACTCATTTTTTGGATTTAAAAAAAAAACATTGTTTTCTTGAAAATACCATATATTTACGAGTGACGTTTTTCATTCGATTTTTGTATTTTATAAAAAAAAAAAATTATGTGATACCAAATGTTTAGGAAAAAATAAGTTTTTTTTACCATTTTTAAACTATCCGTATCAAATTTATGATTTTATACCGGCAATTTAGAAATATTCGGTATAATCCCATAGTTGGTTGGGAGGCGGGAGCTATAGGAAAATATCCCTGAAAGTAATGCCTCACTGAAAGAATGACCAAGACGTTGATATAGAATGGAGAAGCTCGACTAGCGCATGGTGTAGATTTTCATGCCTCTAGCATTTGTCACACGAAATTGATATTGTCTCTCGTTAAAGAGGGTCATAAGTAACCTTATCATATACTCCCTCCGTTCCTTTTTAAGTGTCGTTTTAGCAAAAAGCTCTTCAACCAAGATAGTGGATTATTAGAGTTACTTTTCCTATTATACCCTTATTTATTTTTCTCTTTCCAAATAAATTCAATCATACACTCTCTTTTTTCAATAATTAATTGAAAAATTTGAGGTGGAGTTATTGAGAAAATAAGGGTATAAATGACAAATTATAACATTAAATTATAAAACGACACTTAAATAGGAACAAAAAAATTCTTCTAAAACGACACTTAAAAAGGAACGGAGGGAGTAATAGTTTGTGGGCCAAGGCTCGCCTCCCAATATGGCTGCCACAAGTCCCTTGATAAAGCTCGGAGAAGACTAAGGCGATCGAGTTCTCCCAGACATCTCAACACATGAATGACTCTTCCTATTTTGTAATTTTTTTTTATATTAGAATATATTCATCACACGGTTGCAGATTTTTCTTACTTCTAACTCGTCTTCCGGTATCTTGCATGATGAAGATAGTGGACTATGAGCGCCATCAAGCCAGTAGTCAAGGTGATATTGATATCATTCACTTCCTCGGACCTCTATGTTAGGGATGACAAATATTTTTTGTCTATGAATAATGAATTTGATCAATATGGCTTGTGATCGACTTAATTCATTTTATAAAAAAATATTAATTTATTAAATTTTATTAAAAAAATAATCCTTTATTTTTTAGAAAACATTTTGATAGATTGGATTTACCCCTATCCTATTAAGTAGATGAACTGAATCTATTCAATTAAAACTTTATAACTAATTGTATCAAAGATTAATATTATTTAGTTAAATTTATATCCTTAATATATTTTGATTTATTAAAAAAAGAAATAATTTAATTAATATATAGAGTATAAATATTTTATTTTAAGGAAATTATCTAAAATAGTAAGAAAAAAATAACGGAGAAAGTAAGAACTGAGCAAGAGCGATGAATGCTGACTACACTCACAGTGTATAACAGAACTGCTATATTGTACGAATATATTAGAAACGAAAGGCAAGAACACGTGGACCAAATAATAAAATTTATATTTTTTTAATAATAATAATAGGATTAAAAAAACTACCACTTCTCCCTCAACCCTCATTCTTTCTTCTTCTTTAACTGTGTTTGTCTCCCGCGTATGTCTCCCGCGTATGTTGGAAAAATCAGTTATGGCTTTGTAAACAAAAACCGTTCATTTGTTTTTCATTTTTTCAACTTCGTCTCCTCCCAGCTGTCCCCGCTACTATTAGGATTCATCACCACAACCACCTTCGACATACCCTTACATAATCCCTTGTTCTAAATGCTAAGAATCACTACAGTCACCTTCGGCGTAACACTTCTGTAACTCGTAGCTGTAACTGTCAATTTTGATTTCTCACATCCATCCTGCTCGGTTGATTTCAATTGTAACAACTTACAAGTAAGTTTCTTGTTTTTTTATTGTGTAATCATTTCTTTTAAGTCACAATATACAACACTTCTTGCCGAATAATTGATTTGGTTTATTAATTTAGTTTACCATTTATAATTTACTGTTTTAGTGGGGGAAAAGTATGCATCTTTTGATATAGAGGGAGGAAGTGAAGAAAATAAAAGATCTGAAGAAAGTACTGATAATGAAATTGCTTATGAAAATGAATATCCTCGACCTGGCATGAAATTTATCTCTGAAGATCAAGTTACTGATTATTACATAAATTATGCTCGTTGTATGGGTTTTGGAATTGGTAAAATTAGTTCAAAAAACGGAGAGGATGGGAAAAAATATTTTACCCTAGCATGTAGTCGTGCAAGAAAGTATTTGAGTAATTCAAAGAATATTTTGAAGCCGAATCCTATTTCCAAAACACAGTGTAAGGCTAGGTTAAATGTTTGCATGTCTTTAGATGGAACGGTTATAGTTTCAAGTGTGGTTCTAGAGCATAATCATGAACTAAGTCCAACAAAAGCTCGATATTTTAGATGCAACAAGAAATTGGGGCCTTACATGAAAAGGAGGTTAGAACTTAATGATCAAGCTGGGATTAATGTAAGCAGAAACTTTCGATCTTTGGTGATTGAAGCAAGTGGATATGAGAATCTTTCTTTCGGAGAAAAAGATTGTAGAAACTATATAGATAAAGTAAGGAGACTACGACTTGGAACAGGAGACGCCGAAGCTATTCAAAATTATTTTGTTAGAATGCAAAAACAAAATAGTCAATTTTACTATGTAATGGATGTGGATGATGAAAGTCGTTTGCAAAATGTATTTTGGGCCGATGCGAGATGTAGAACTGCCTATGAATATTTCGGTGAAGTCATAACTTTTGACACCACTTATTTGACAAATAAATATGACATGCCTTTTGCCCCTTTTGTTGGAGTTAATCATCATGGTCAATCAATTTTGTTGGGTTGTGCTCTATTGTCAAACGAGGATACTAAAACTTTTACTTGGCTGTTTAACACATGGTTAGAATGTATGCATGGACGTGCACCAAATGCTATAATTACTGATCAAGATAGAGCAATGAAAAATGCAATTGAGGTTGTCTTTCCGAAAGCTCGTCATCGTTGGTGTTTATGGCATTTAATGAAAAAGATTCCAGAAAAGTTAGGTAGGCACTCTGATTATGAGTCTCTCAAAACACTTTTGCACAACATTGTGTATGACTCTTTGAGTAAGACTGATTTTATAGAGAACTGGGAAAAAATGATTGAATATTATAATATGCAAGATAATGTATGGTTGAAAGGGTTGTTTGATGAACGAGATCATTGGGTTCCAATTTATGTAAAAGACACATTTTGGGCTGGAATGTCGACTACACAACGAAGTGAAAGTATGAACGCATTTTTTGATGGATATGTAAACTCAAAGACAACATTGAAGCAATTTGTCGAACAGTATGATAATGCATTGAGAGATAAAATTGAAAAGGAAAACCTGGCAGACTTTGGTTCATTCAATGCAACAGTTGCTTGTGTAAGTCATTTTGGTTTTGAGTCACAATTCCACCATGCATTTACAAATGCAAAATTTAAAGAATTTCAAGTTGAGGTTGCTTCTATGATGTATTGCAATACTCTCTTTGAAAATTTGGAGGGATTGAATTCAATATTTTCTGTTACCGAAAGTAAGAAAGTATTTGACAAAGTAAAGGACATACTGTTCAAAGTGTCTTTCAATGAGAATCTTTTTGAATTACAATGTACTTGTTGCTTGTTTGAGTTCAAAGGTATTTTATGTAGACACATTCTTTGTGTGCTTAAGCTCACTGGTAAAACAGATTCAGTGCCAACTCACTATATTTTGTCACGGTGGAGGAAAGACGTAAGGAGAAAATATACACTTATTAAATGCGGCTTTGATCTATTAGTTGGAAATCCAGATCTTGAACGTGTTAATAAAGCTTGTGATGCTTTTTATGAAGTTGCTTCTACAAAGATAAAGACTAATGATTTACTGTTGAAAGTGATGAATTGGATTGAGAACTTGAAGGTTGAGTTAACATGTGAAGAAATGCCTCCTGAAGTTAGGGAAGATAGTTTAGTTCAAAGTCATGTAACTAGAATTCTTGACCCTAAGGTGGCTCGAAGTAAAGGGCGTCCTCCTACACAAAGAAAAGCTTCTAAAGTTGATCAAATTGTAAAGAAGAAACTTATCAGAAAGAAAAATCAGAATAGAATTCAGAAGAGTACAAATAATCAAAGTCAAGAAGAGGTTATTTTGTGTTACACCTTTTTATTTTCCATATATGTGGCATATATGATATCTGACTAATTTTGGCTTTTTTTACAGCAGATCATAGGTACATCTAGATGTGAAGAAGTTGAAAGTGGAGAGTGTATTACAACTCAAATTATTGATAAGATTGGCACACAAGAAAGCATCCATGTAACTGAAATATTTTGTTTGACTCTTAGTAACTCTGTTAAATAAAGATGATAGTCTGTTTTGATTATTAACATGACACTTCATACTATTTTTTCTATATATTTATAGTGTGAGCAAAGATATGTTAAGAATAGCAGAATTACAGATGATATAGCTCTCTTCAATCCAAATCAAGAATACATTAATGCTGTAAATCAGGTGAAAACATGCAATCATGTGCTATATTTTTATTTGAAAAATCATGTTATGTTACTGATTCAAGTTTGTTAAGATAGTGGCTGTTAATTTAGGGGTAACAGAGTAAATGTTTTACAGCATATTAATTTATTTCATCAATATTTTTCTTTTGTAGGAACAATACCAAGTGAATGACTAGCCATTCCTTTACCCACCATTGTCATAAAGAGAAGGATCGATCAGTACTTGAAGACTTCAAATTTAAAAAAGATTCAATTTTAAAATCTTAAATTTCTGTCATGTTACCAATACAATGATTTTGTTTGGAAGGATTTATGCTTTGAACTGAATGAGAAATGTGATGCACACTTATATCTAAATAGTAATATTTGGTTACTGTTATGCTTTGTGTTATTTATATATGAATGTATATCTTTGAGACTATGCATTCAATTACTAAATTCATTTTTTAGGTTGAGCACTTGTGTTTGAAGTTTGAAGTGTTGAATTCTATGTGATCATGCTTTATTTAGTGTTTAGATATTAGAGTTCGTGTGTCAGCTAATAGGATTGAGTTTTAAGTTTCACCAGCTTAGCTTTTTGGCTAGTTGAAGTATACTTCTTTTCTGAGTAGTTTTTGACATGCATCCAACCATAGTGGTCTAAATTATAGCTTTTGTGCCTTTGAGCAACTATTCTTTAACTTATATACCATTTTCCACCACTTTTGATTGAACAATAATGTGATTGTACGAAACTTGTTTCAATTGATAACTGGACTTATATTGGGAATTACTTTAGAATTTAGGCTAATTTGAGAATAAACTTTAAAATATAGGGTATTTTGATTTAAAAAATTGATAATCACGAAAAGTATTAAAAATTAACTTTTATAACACAATGTTTCCAATTAACACTTACACATGACAGTACTTGATCCTTTTCAATAATCTTTCTCATGCTAGTAGTTATTATTTGATTATTGAAAATGTTTACATTGGTGAGACTCGAGCCATTTCAAGTACAATTTCTTCAGCAGGAACCTTGGATTATGTATGAGAAAACAACATGATTAAAGGAAAATTATGAACCATAATTAGCTGAAAAATTGAAGCATATTGAACTTTGAACTCACACCTGCTGCAATCGTGACCATGAAATCCAAGAAAACAGTGGAAAGGGTTTTACAAAATGGCTGCAGTTGCGGTCACAGTCGCATAAAAGATTTAACGATTTTAGTCAGTACAAGTGTCGCGATATTGATTCTGATCGTCGCGACATCTGCCGATATAATTTTGTTGTGACCATTTTCGCAGTCGCTCATCGTTTTTTAAAACGTCGTGGCAACTCCCATAAACACAATTTTTATTTGAATTACATACATTGGGTCATTTCCTCATGTCAGCTAGTGTGTATGTGTATGAATAATATCACATTGTTAAGTTGGTCTTAGTTATTCATCAAAAACATTCTAAACATAGGGGTTTTGAGGATGTAGCAGCAATGCCCAATGATGCGCATCATGATCAAGATAAGGGACACAATTCTGGATGATATGGAAGCAGTTCAATAAGACACATAATTGCATCAACATCTGAGTCGTGTTTATTAGGTGATCATAATGACAGTTGTACTGGCCGGTTGACCTCTTTTGGTAGTTGTCTGTCAACCGCGGAGAGAATTCAACATATATACGAGACTAAACAACCAACCTACACTCGACCAGAATTTACTAGAGGAAACTGTGATGATCCTCTGCAGAGTTTTGAAGTCCTCTCCATCAAGAAGTAACAAACAAATCCAACACCCTTTTGTCGGAAAACATCTTAGAAATTCTAAAGCACCTGTTGTTGTTGTTGATTTGTGAAAGATATAAAATATGATGGAGTCATGTTCATGTAAAATACTGAATTAACATAAGGTCATATAATCAATTTCATTCATGATATGATTTTTCATATCAAAGTGAACTTAATTTCTTCCTAAAACATGCTCTTGAGAACCAAACATGCTCTTATTTATATTCACCATGTCTCATGTCTCTGTTCCACCTATTGAAAGCCTCTGCGGAATTAATTGAACGACAACTCTCCATTCGAAATCGAGCACCATCTACGATTGTCTTTAGATCGGAAAGGGAAATCACAAGCATGAGTTGGCTATTGCCATTCTTTGCGGATAGAAAAGGAAAGGAAATCATATGATGAACGGGATGTATTTGTGATAATAGAGAGAAGGTTATATATGATTGCATCCCTTTTCCCGTTTCTTCCTTTTTTTTTTGTTGATATCTTCAGAGAAAAAAACAAAAAAAAAAAACAGGAGAGAGAATGATATTTTTTTTACACGTGGTATTCTTCGCTTTCGTTGACAACTTCTTTCGTAACTTTAAGCATTTTCCCAGTGCATAAACCATATCTCTGCATTGACTACACATCCTTAAAAACAGTAAAACGCAGTCGTTTCATTACAAACAAACAATCTTGGAGGTAACGTCGTCTCGTTGGTGGTTAAGTCACTGTCCTTTCACACCCTCGACGAGTCCGCCACTTCTCAGTTCTCACCAAACTATTTTCTTAACACATTTATAATAACCTCATTCATCTCATCTTTCTCAATCCATTTTACCAACCTCTCCCTCATATTTATCCAATAATGGACACTTCTACCCTTTCCCGTATCGGCCTCGCCGGCCTCGCCGTCATGGGCCAAAACCTAGCCCTAAACATCGCCGAAAAAGGCTTCCCCATCTCCGTCTACAATCGCACCACCTCCAAAGTCGACGAAACCGTAGATCGCGCCCACCGTGAAGGCTCCCTCCCTCTAACTGGTCAATACAGCCCCCGCGAGTTTGTGCTGTCTCTCCAACGGCCTAGATCGGTTATCATCCTCGTCAAAGCCGGTGCTCCGGTTGACCAAACGATTTCAGCTCTCTCTGATTATATGGAACCCGGGGATACTATCATCGACGGTGGGAACGAGTGGTATGAAAATACTGAAAGGAGGATTCGAGAAATTTCTGAGAAAGGTATTCTTTATCTCGGGATGGGGGTTTCTGGTGGCGAAGAAGGTGCGAGGAACGGTCCGTCGCTTATGCCGGGTGGATCTTATGAGGCTTATAGTAATATTCAGGATATTTTGGTGAAGGTTGCTGCTCAGGTTGAAGATGGGCCTTGTGTTACGTATATTGGTGAAGGAGGGAGTGGGAATTTTGTGAAGATGGTTCATAATGGGATTGAGTATGGTGACATGCAGCTTATTTCTGAGGCTTATGATGTTTTGAAGCATGTTGGTGGTTTGTCGAATTCGGAGCTTGCTGATATATTTGCTGAGTGGAATAGTGGGGAGCTTGAGAGTTTTCTGATTGAGATTACTGCAGATATTTTTAAGGTGAAGGATGAGGGTGGTGATGGGTATTTAGTGGATAAGATTTTGGATAAGACTGGGATGAAGGGTACTGGGAAATGGACGGTTCAGCAGGCGGCGGAGTTGTCGGTTGCGGCTCCGACTATTGCGGCGTCGTTGGATGGGAGGTTTTTGAGTGGATTGAAGGAGGAGAGGGAGAATGCGGCTGCGGTATTGAAGGAGGCTGGGTTGAGTGAGGAAGTGGGGTTTGTGAGAAGTGGGATTGATAAGAAGAAGTTGATTGATGATGTGAGACAAGCTTTGTATGCTTCTAAGATTTGTAGCTATGCGCAAGGGATGAATTTGTTGAGAGCAAAGAGTAATGAGAAAGGTTGGAATTTGAATTTTGGGGAGTTGGCGAGGATTTGGAAAGGTGGGTGTATTATACGAGCGGTGTTTTTGGATAGGATTAAGAAGGCTTATCAGAGGAACCCTAATTTGGCGAGTTTGATAGTGGATCCCGAATTCGCTAAGGAAATGGTGCAGAGACAAGGTGCGTGGAGAAGGGTTGTTGGATTGGCTATATCGTCCGGGATTAGTACTCCTGGAATGTGTGCTAGTCTGTCTTACTTTGATACATATAGGAGAGCAAGGCTTCCCGCTAACCTTGTTCAGGCTCAGAGGGACTTGTTTGGAGCTCATACCTACGAGCGTGTCGATCGCCCCGGCGCGTTTCATACCGAGTGGACGAAACTTGCTCGTCAGAGTGGCGCCGGCATACTTAATTGATCATATTGATGATATGTCTCTGTGTGGTTAGTTGTTTCTTTGTTTGCTGGTTAATGCAGCATTTGTATTGCAATTGTATGTTTTGTTTGAGGATCTTTGGTTAGGCAGAACAACTTTTGTTTCCTAAATTATGTAGCTGTTTTTTTTTCTTCCATTTTAACAAATAAAAGAAAGGCTTTGTCATTTGAGTTTTACAGCTTTATTGTTTCAGGTTTGATTCCTACACTTTAAATTATTAATGCTTTATCTCATAGATACCTTTTAAAGCTGTGCTAAAGTAAAGATTGTGCATTAACAACGACAGAAACATCCTCTAAGGCTTCAAATATATCTTGGACCCTGTTTCCTTAGCTTTACTTTACAGGTGATCTTTGGTGTTTGTCCTGAAAGATTTTCCCTTTTTCTTCCTTTTTTGACTTCATTGTGTGACCAGTGTTTCTATGTTTAATAGGTGAAGTGAAAATAATAACAGAAAAACATAGAAAGTAAATGGACCTTAAAGTTTTTGTTGCCTTGCTAGTTAAGTTTTTATGTTTTTAATACATTTTGTTTGCTTTGTGGGTTGGTTGTTATTTTGGCAGCTTTTTCTTTGGAAAATCAGGACTAGGAAATGGTTTTCTAGTAAGATTCTTCTTGATTTATTGGAGTTTACGCACCTCTCCCCCTTCATTTATTTATTAAAGATAAATTGCTTAGACTTTTACAGTTCTATGAGACTAATTAACAAATGCAAATTGCTTCATGCGATTGAGAAAAAGGTAAGTAATGTTTTTTTTTAAAGCTTAGTATCCGGTCTTGCGACCGACTAATCCAAGGGAATCAATTCCACTATCTACTAGCGGAGTGCCATTTAAAGTCAGAGCAAAGCTTTGCATGGACTGACCTAACACAAAGATTGCTAGTAATGTGTTCCTTGTGGCAATTCATGCCCTTGGTATAGAACATATTTCAAACAATTAGGTAAGTACATGAGACTAATAATAAGAGTCATTCTTGAAATATCTAGGAACTAGGAAGACAATCCTTCATTTATGATCAAAATACAAATGCTTTCTTCATTGTTGAGAAGGAACAAACCTTGTAATATATGCACTGGCAAAAAAAAAAAAAAAACGATAACGAGAAAACATAATGGTTTACGGAGCAATGCTCTCAAGAACCGGCTGAGTCCTTGTAACTGTTGCAGAAGGCATTTTACTATCGCCGACCCATCTGCTTTCAAAAACCATGTCCTCAACAGCTTGTTTTTCCATGGCTTGAATCTTTTTGGTCTTGAGAAGTCTCATGGATGAAAATCCCACATAACCTAAAATTATCAAACCAAAAATTCCAAGCACACACACAATCACCCAAATATACCACCGTCGCCGCTTCTTCTCCAATGGAAGAACAACTGAAAAATGACCCTGGTCTCTTGAGTGGCATACACCAGGGGAGCTCATCATAGTGAGTTGAAATGTTCCATTTCCATAGAAAGCCACACATCTAGCCTTTGAGTTGATTCCACTCATAAATTTTACATTTGGGAATTGAATAGATATAGGTTGCCCCATTGTATTGAGAGTGAGATTTTTGAAACTTTTATCCCTTACATTTGATGCATCAAAAACCATGAAGCCAACAACAGAAGAGATGAGTGAGTAACCTGGCAAATTGTAGAAGTGGGAAGACCAGTTACCTAAGTTCTGGTATGCAATAGCCACCCTCCTGACACGCGGGATAGCAACTGTTCTTGACGGGATCCGAAAGTAGCTAAAGTTAGCACCTTCATTCCAGAGCCTCCGGCTTCTCAGACGAACTACTGAAACATCCATACCAGATAGGTTCCGCGGAAGAAGAGTATCGTACAGAGCACCAGTTTGATGCCGGTGTCTTGCCATTGACCTGAAAGCAAAATCTTGAACCTGAGAATTTATCGACTCACTGGCAGTATTGTTCAAGCTGTGCACCAAGGAGCAGTAACACAAGGTGAAAACCAACATCCAGATGAAGTCCCAGATCATGTTTTTTTTTTTTGGTTGGCTCTAACTCCGCAGCCTCTCTAAAAACATGAAAGAAAAATGTAGAAAGGTTATAGGTTTTGTTGCTTTCTTTTCTTTAGTATAGAACAGGTTATAGATGTGAATGCAGCACCAAGTTCAATGATGGTTACTTTCCACAAAGAAGAAGCATGCTCAGGTTTGGGTCCCAACCAGGGACTCCAGAGTAAAGAAAGACTCAAAAAGTCACAATTGACTTGGGCCATTCTGATTCATTTTGGTAACTCAAGACTGCTTTTTTTTTGGTCGAAAGACTGTGTTTAGTTAGTGTATCTGTCTAAGAATCTTTATCACCACAAGGCCATAAATAACTTTTATCATCCGTTGATTTCTCATATTTTCTCCACATTGGAAGACAAAATTAGCAAATGAAATAATTGATTCCACTCAGCAATTGAGAAAAAAAGAATCAGGAAATCGTAAGTCCAAATTTTGAACAAAAAAACGAATGTAAAATAAAAAGGGGATTTGCATATCCTATCATAAGTGGTGGAAAAATACTCAAAAAAATTTTAAAAATGTCTCTTTAAATTTTATTAGAGTTTGATCTAACTCATCCTTACAAAACCGGTTGGTAAGGTGAGGAGTGTCCATCTATATATATTATTTCAATGCTCTATCTCCAACCAATGTGGGACTTTAGGATCTTTCTAATACACCCTCTCACGCCCAGCACTCTTTTTGGGCATGGTGCGTGGATATTAACGGTGGGCGGCCCATGGTCCGATCGATAGGCTCTGATATCATATTAGAGTTTGACCTAACTCATCCTTACAAAATCGGTTTTGTAAGGATGAGTTAGATCAAACTCTAATAAATTTCAAAGTGTATTTGAGGAAGAATTTGGATCCTCTCCTATTTTAATGAATTTGGATCCTCTCGCATGAAGGAAAGTGCAGGAGACAATCCATATCCTCAATTCAGTTGCCGCAATATTCTTCACCCATGGCAATTGATTACTTGATTACAATATTCTAGGAACATGTATTGAAATTTAACTGTTTAGTTCTAGTTTATTATTGGTTACAAGTGTTAATACATGCTCAATTAAGTTTTTCATATGATCTTTTTATATAGTGATTTTGTTTAGCTTTAACTGTTTGTAAAATTAAAATTTAGTAGTTTGATGTAGGCAGAAAATCTAGTAATCTTTTTTAAAAGCTTACATGGACGTTGTGAAAACAAATCCTAAGGAATATATTGAGACTTTTTTTTATAGACAAAATGAGGGTTTGACTTAGTTATACATAAATTTAGTGTATTTGAATCCGTCTGAAAATATATTTTTGAAATTTATAAATAATTTTGATTTTTTTTATTAGGATGGAGAAGTAATGCTCATAGTGCAATAAGCAATTCCCATAAAAGAACATTCTGGCCCATATGCACGAATACTCAGCCCAAAACAAAAATTAATAATGAAGGACGAAATCTTGTGAAATTCTTGAGAATTTATCATGTTGTTCCTATAATTTGATTTGACACCTCCACATATTTTTATAATAATAAAAATATCCTTTGTGTTACTTACTTTTACAAAATTTACATTATGTAAAAAAATTCACTTTGGAAAACTGGTAAAAATGAAAAAATTCAATAGTTATTCAAAAAAAATTGGATCAAAACTTTTTGAAAAAGGCGAAATATGTGTAATTTTACCGCATATTTTAGGAAAATTCGACATTTTTTGGAAATTAGTTGTGCATTTACCACATTTTTAAATAATTCGGTACATTTTTATCAAAAGTTTCAAATTTTGAAAAATCTGGTATACTGAATGTTTTGTTTACTGTAAATATTCGGTAGTTCAGGATGGTTCATTTGTACGGTTCAGATCTTCATGGTTTCCCTGCAGATTTTACACAGTTTTTCATCACTAACGATGTATGTTCAAAACTTACATGTTTTATTTATATGACTTATTTTTAACTTACATGATTTAATAGGCTTTCAGTATCTTTGACATTGATAATTTATTCAATATATGTTGTAAATAGCATATATTTTCCTCTCGAGTTGAGGTGTTAGCATGTACACAATCATTAGTAAATAACACGATATTATTAGTTGTGCATTTACCATAGTTTTTAAATGATTCGGAACATTTCTACCAGATATTTCAAAATATCTGGGAAAAACCCAAAAGTTTCAATTTTTTTAAAAAATCGGTTAAATACAGAATAATCTGTCTACTGTAAAAAAATTCAGTAATCCAAAATGGTTCATTTGTACGGTTCAGATCCTGATGGTTTCCCTGCAGATTTTACACAGTTTTTCATCACTGACGTTGTATGTTCAAAACCAACATGATTTACTTACATGACTTATTTTTAACTTACATGATTTAATACGCTTTCAGTATCTTTGACATTGATAATTTATTCAATATATGTTCTAAATGGCATATATCCCCCCTGTAACATCCCGATTTTTATTAATATTTTTATTAATTATATTAGTAATTATATTATTTGGTGTTTTTAATAATTACTTATTTATTTAGTTATTATGTGATATAATAATTATTTAAGTATTTAATTATGTGAGTGTTTGTGTTGATTGACTTAATTGAGTTATCAGAGAGATATAACTAAATTGATTGACTTAATTGACTTAATTGATTGACTTAAGTGAGTGTTTGTGTTGATTGACCTAAGTGATAGAAACATAATGGATGGATTGGTGGGTTAAGCCCAATTGACATAAGTGAGATAGAAAGAGAAGGTTAGGGTTTTAGAGGTTACTATTTTCATTTGGGGGAAAAGATAGGAAGAAGAGAAAAGAGGCAAAAGGGAAGAGAACAATGGTGGAAGAGAAAAGCTAGAAGAAACCCCATTTCCGCAGCTATGTTTCAGTAAAGAGTCATCTTAGCAAAACGGACGTATCTCTCAATCCAACCGTTGGATCGTTGCGGTACTTGGACACAACGTTCCTGACCCATAGAGGTAAGTTCTGACCGGAGCGATTTTGATTTTGAGGGTTTTAAGTTCGTCTTATAAGCTGATTCCCGAACTGGTTTTTAGGTGTGTCTCCAAATGATGTTAGAAAGGATTTCTTTTGGAGAAAAGCTTAGAGCTATGGTGAAAGAGTCCATATTTACCAAGGTAAGGGTGGTGTTCTTTCATGCTAAAGGGTTGTATGATAGTATGTTATGGTGGGTTTGATTCTATACATTGATATCCATGTTCTTCTATGTTGCAATTTTGGGTATTTGATGATTTGTTGAAATGTGATGTTATAAATGTGATAAGTTGTGTCCAATTGATAATCTATGTGTATTAGATCGTTGTGCTTGTTGTGGGTAAACCATTGATAGTGAAATAATGAGTTTTGTTGTAGAATTGGAAAATAATGGAATACAAATATAATAGTTGAATTGAAATTAATATAGTTTGATTATTAATTGGATAATTAAATTATTAGTTGAATTGATTCCAATAAGTCTATGTGATTGGAATATACTTGGACTTGGACCAATTATTCGGTTTATCGGTGAATTACGGTATTTTGAGAAATTGACCGTAATTATGTTTTGGTTGAATATTCAAGTTGAGAATATTATATTGTTATGCCAATGATTTTGTTTTGATGATTAACATTATTTCTAATTGATTTAGTTGATGATTGAAATTCGATTTGATTTACTTGATATATTATATTGAGATTATTTTGAGAATTGACCAAAAATTGCGATTTCGGTTTGGATGCCTTTGTTGCGAATAATGTTGTGATTGCCAATATGATTATTATTATGCATTATTATGTGATTAACCTTATGGTATGAATCCTAGCTAATTGTCGTTAGTTTAGTGGATTATGATGATAATTGCGATGACTGTGTTAATATGTGAAGTTGAGTAATTGTGCCGATGTGCCGAAACATGATGATAATTGCAATGATCTTGATGATATTCGAATTGTATATTTGTGACGATTTTGTGAATACGTGATGTTGTATATATTTGTGAGGATGATTTTGTGACTAAGTGAAGATGAAATATTATGGTGACGTGAATTACCTCGTATAAATGGTAATTAATTGTGATATAGGCTTATGCCTCGTGACGATATGTGATTGTGATGAGTATGCTGTGTTGTCTTGTTTGTCGAGTCACATTTCATATGCATACTCTGTGACGGCCTGGATTGGCAAACTAGTGACGAAGACTTATGCCTTGTGCCTCTGAATTGGGCAATTGGTGACGGGGGCTGAAGCTCCGATTGGTACCACATGCATATGCACAGTTGAGTCACATATTGAGTCTCATTTTGAATTATTGTATTTATGAAGTGAATGTTATGATGTGTGAATGCATAGTTTGCAAAGTTGAATTCATTTGATATGAATTGTTGATGTGTGTAGATGTGATATATGTAAATGAAACGTATATGATGAGAATGCGATATATATATATATATATATATATATATATATATATATATATTAATGATATATGTATATATGTGGAATATATGAACCATGTTTTGCCATTGTTGATAGTTGTATTAATTTACGTTGTGATTATGAAGTGTATGTTATTATGTGCTTGAATGACATACTTGTAAACTTGAATACATTGTTATAGTTGATAGTTAACATTATTGTTGTGATGCAAATTGCTTATATTGAGAAGTGGTGAATTGTGTATGACTTTACCTTTGCTATATGTATTATCATACTTTCCTTTATAATGTTTGATATCTCACCCCTTCAGCTGATGTTTTCCCTACCATGGGAAATGGGCAGGTACTCAAGTATAGCTATGGAAGTTTGTAGCTTCATCGTGTCCGGTTGGTGTGTCGCTCTGATACGTAGCACTCGGGGGGTTGTCTATATTGTTGTTTCTATGTTTTCATGTTTTAGTTGTTGAGTTTCAAATTGGATAATGAGAAGTACTATGATGTTTGAAGTTGTTTCCAATTAAATAAGATGATTTGTTTATAAAGCCGAATGTTATGATTCCGCTGCATATTAAAATAAATTTGGTTTGTCTAAGAGTTGTTATAAGTTGTTTTATGCTTCTCTGAGATTAAAGTGCTATGTATCTGTTTATGATCTGTTTACATGAAGTAAATGTGATATCTCAAATGCTTGTTGATAGTTTTTAAAATACTGTGATTTCTCGCATGATATTTTCGGGTAGAATTTGGGGTGTTACACCCCCCCCCTTCGGCACATTTTTACCAAATATATCAAAATATCTGAGAAAACCCCAAAAGTTTCAAATTTTGTTTAAAAATCTGTTATATACAGAATATTCTGTCTACTGTAAAAAAAATCCAGTAGTTCAAAATGGTCTGTTTGTGTAGTCCAGATTCTGATGGTTCCCCTGTAGTTTTTACACAAATTTTCACCACGGACGTTGTATGTTCAAAACTTACATGATTTATTTTTAACTTACATGATTTAATAGGCTTTCAGTATCTTAGACATTGATAATTTATTCAATATATGTTGTAAATGACATATGTTTCCCACCCAAGCTGACGTGTAGGCATTGACATTGTCTATTGGTAAACAACATGATATTACCGTTGTTACTAATCATTCTGATACCGTAAATGAGATCAGAGGAAGGAGAGATAAATTGATTATGAGAGAGAGAGAGAGAGGAGGAGGAAACTACAAAAAAAGAATTATTGTGATGGCAGTTATAGTATGAAAGTTAAATATTCATTTATGCTGAGATCTGTGTCAAGTGGTAGCGGTTGGAAGGTTATAATTAGGTGTGAGTTTTAGACTTAGACAGCCATGACACATTAGGTCATTTAAAATATAATTTTTAAATGACATAACCAAATACAATATGACTCTGAAATACATAGTTGCTGCTTTAAAAGATAGAGATCCAAAAATCTCACGAGCGTTACCCAGGTGTAAAAGGGAAGATATACATATAAGAGGAGCAAAAGAGGCCTGTTGACTGAAATGTAATATTTGTTGAGTCTTATTCATAAAGAGAAATACATGTGTTGCACCAGATACATGAACGATTCAAATGTTGTTGCTGATATCTTTTGGACGCATCCTGATTTAGTGAAGTTATTAAACATGTTTCATTTGGTGTTAATTTTGATTTTACATACAAAACAAATAAATCTGCATATTCCAAATTGCTTCTATTTTCATTTATTTGATTATGGGTTGGAAGCTCTTGATTATTTATTGTACATATAAAACAAACAAGTATCGATTACCACTACTTGAGATTGTTTACATCCACGAAGTTGTCGTTTTCAGTAGGATTTGTCTATATGGACATGAAAGCGAGGAAAACTTCTCATGGACATTATGGAATCTTAAAGAGTTGTTCACTTCTGAAGAGATGCTTCCGAAGGTCTTAGTGACCGGTCGTGATTTGGGGTTGATGAATGTCGGGGAAGTTGTGTTCCTGTAATCAACTCATTTATTGTGTTTGTTCCATATTTCAAAAATTGTAGTATAAAGTGTAAGGAGTATGGAGAATCACATAGGCATGAGCATGTTATGAATATATGAAACAACATCATATATTCGAATAGGGATTCTGAGTTTTTGGTACACTTAAAGCATTTTGAGGTTGTATGTGCTTATATTCCTTTATGTTGTTCAGTGTGTACGAAAGGTGGTTCATTCCCTATAAAGAAAGGTTTATTGTTGCTTAGACTAATATAGTTACTCATTTAGAGAGCACGACAACGAACGTGTACATCGACATTACTTTGAATATTGGTACATTACTAATTATCAAATAATGATATCCATGTGTCCTCTACCAGTGAAGTACAAGATAAAGAAGGGAATAAGAAGAGTAAATAGGGTTAAGGGAGTGATGTGCATCATGATCTTTCATAATGGGAGTATACAGAGGGCTTGCAGGGAAGTCAGGCCACGAAGAGATCATGTACAAAACCAAATGAAATTCAATCGTGTAGCAAGTCTTCAAAACATCTTTACCTGTCTCAAATTCCTATTTTCTTACATTTGTCAGTACATTTATGACATTGTTGATGTGGATAAATGAAATTTGTGGTTTCCGTGCTATTTCAACTTTACTTGGATGAGGCGAAGAGTCTTGCCCATTGGTTCAGACACATGTTTAACAACACCATCAAATGTATTCTAATGTGTTATGTAACATGGTATCGTAAGTTAGGAGTTCATTGTAGCTAGATATCTTGGGTTGTGTAGGGACGTGAGAAGTGAATGTCGATTCCTGATATGGGTTACCCTATTGCTTTTAGATACAATGTCATAGTGGTGTCATTATCCATAAACTTTAACATCATTTTCTTCTCATTAGTGATAGCTACATTCATAGCTTTGAGTAAACACAAAATTATTGTAGTTAGTTTTATTGATAACAGTCATTGGGTTCAAGTGACATTGAAACCCAATTGTCTATTGCCTTCCATCACAGACCGATGACGACAAAACTGTAGCGAAGGTGCAAAAGCAAGAGAATCAGCATATGCGAGATGTATTATGTATTGGGAAGAAGAAGATAGGAAATCAACATAGTTTGTTTTGTATTGATTTGTTTAGTTAAAAATGTCAAAAACTTAAAGATTTTTCAAACCTCACCACTACCTACCGGATTTTTCAAAATATCTGAAAAATTTGGTATGTATCAGAAATTTCAAAATATTCAAAAATTTGGTATGTACGAGATTTTTCAAAATATCTGATATGTATTATAGGTTATAGAATTTTACAAAAAAAGGAAAGGTATATATGCACCAGATTTTTTCAAAAAAACCAGTATCCCATGCGTTTTTTTTTTTTTTTGAAATTCTTTATCCATCATTAGTTTTATAAGTCCTTTGAAAATCCAATCCAAAAATATATTCATATTCTAGGATTTATAGTATGTTTTTAGTGTTCCTATTCTAGAATATGAATTGGGACAAAAAAATACATTTGTGTTCTATGATTTATAGCGTATTTTTGTGTGTTTCTATCCTAGCGTCTCAACAAAGATCACATATAAGGAGAAAAAAGCTACATAAATATCGAAATAAAAATTAATGATTGATTTTTGGATTTTAGAATATAAATTGGGACTCGAATATTGAAATAAGCAACAGAACAACTATATAAAAAAGTTATATTGTATCTAAAATATAACTAGTTTTTAGATTAAATATGTCTGAGGTCCTAAAAAATATTTCATATTTCAATTTTAGTTCTTATAAAAAATTTCTTTAAAGAATGGTTTTCTTAAAATTTATATTCTCAATTTTTATTTTTTCGTCTATTTGCTTTAACGGAACCTGACGTGGCACGCCATGTCACTTAAAGTCAACAATTTGCTTGACTACAAAAAACGTGTTAGATTGTGGTGGTTATAAACCTCCCTAAATTTAGTGATTTTTTGCATCTTCATATCACTCTTCTTTTTCTTCTTCTTCATACATTCCTCTCACAACCCTTCCATCAAGCAGTTAGCGTGCATTACGAATCAAATCGAAACCGTAACTTTTGCATTTATTCGTCTATAAACTTCCTCCAGAAGAGCGCAATCTTGCCCAGCAAGCACCCATTCTGCATTCCGGCATACCATGAGGACACAAGAAGTTTATTTCAGTTACATCCTAATGTCATGTCTTAAATCTTTGCAAGCACAATAATAAAAAAAACCCTAATAAACTCTTCTTTCTTTTCTTTTCGCATAGTAAATAGGAGATCGCAAATAGACATCATGTTAACACACATTCACA